>NW_004444093.1:2152174-2166614 GCF_000243295.1 Trichechus manatus latirostris | reverse complement strand
ACCACAGCCTTCAGTATGGATTACACTTCAACATAAAGAAAACAAAAATTCTCACAACTGGACCAATAAGCAACATCATGATAAATGGAGAAAAGACTGAAGTTGTCAAGGATTTCATTTTACTTGGATCCACAATCAACACCCATGGAAACAGTCGTCAGAAAATCAAAAGATGCATTGCGTTGGGCAAATCTGCTGCAAAAGACCTCTTTAAAGTGTTCAAAAGCAAAGATGTCACCTTGAAGACTAAGGTGCACCTGACCCAAGCCATGGTATTTTCAATCGCATCATATGCATGCGAAAGCTGGACAATGAATAAAGAGGACCGAAAAACTGACGCCTTCGAATTGTGGTGTTGGCGAAGAATACTTAATATACCATGAACTGACAAAAGAACAAACAAATCTGTCTTGGAAGAAGCACAACCAGAATGCTCCTTAGAAGCAAGCTACGTCTTATATACTTTGGATATGTTGTCAGGAGGGTTCAGTCTCTGGAGAAGGACATCATGCTTGGTAAAGTACAAGGTCAGCAAAAAAGATGAAGACCCTCAATGACAGGGACTGACACAGGAGCTGCAACAATGGGCTCAAGCATAACAACTGCTGTGGGCATGGCGCAGGACTGAGCAGTGTTTCATTTTGTTGTACACTGGGTTGCTATGAGTTGGAACTGACTCAACGGCACCTAACAATAACAACTAATGTAACCGATATCATTAAGCTATACACCTGAAAGAAGGAGCCCTGGTGGTGTAATGGTTAAGTGTTCCCGTAAAGATTACAGCTTAGGACACCCTATGGAGCAGTTCTACTCTGTCCTATAGGGTCATGATAAATCGGAATCGACTTGACAGCACCCAACAACAACAACCTACACCTGAAAAATGTTGAAGTGGCAAAAGGTGCAATATATGTATTTCTATTTAAAAAAAACTGCTGTTGATACTGCCTATATACAACCACACACCTCACAAGATTTGTTTTCTCAGTTTATAAGCTTAGGATCGTGGTCTTGTAGAACATTCCAATCAACTGGCCTAACATTGATTTTGGTGCTTCTGTTCTATCTCCTAGTTTGTTTTGTAGTGCCTAGGGACTTAAAAGCTTGCGAGCATCCATCCAAGGTACAAAAATCGGTCTCTATTCGCTGGGAGCACCAAAGGAAGAAAGAAGGTCAGGAATCAGTGAAGGAAATGGAATGTGTGTCCAATCGCCTCCATGAACAACTCCCTCCTTTGACATGAGGTCAGAAGCACTGGATAGTGCCACATTACCGATACTGAACACTTAGATTAAGGATTCTACAGAAGAATTCTGATCAAAAGAGGGAAAATGTGAAACAGAAACTCAAATTCCCATGGAATCCAGACTTTTTGGTGCCACTGAGGTCGGATCACATGCCCACCCCAAACAATTACCCTGAGGAAATCTTTAAACTTTGAACTGAAACTATCCCCTGAAGTCATCTTTGAAACAAATAATAGTTTATCCTAATTAAAAAAGAATGTCTGAATTCAGCATTTGTGAAATGTGGGTAGTAGTAGCATCAGACCTAACGTCAGGGAGGATAATGATAATCAGGATCAGCCCAAAGCTGATTCCTATGAGGTATAAGTCAGAGTACCTCCACTCTCCAACCTTTTTACCAATTCTGACACCAGTCATCCCTTCGACAGCATTCTCTACTTCTCTTCTGGGTTTGATAATCTGCTGTAATGGCCACACAAAACTCACGGACCATACTTAGAGTTATGTGGTTTATTAAGGAAGTAACAAGGTACAACTCAGGATCAGGATCAACAGGCTACAACTCATGATCAATATTAGGAAGCATGTAGGCAAAGTCTGGAAGCTTCCCCCGAAGAGAAGAGCACATCCCTCCCTTCTTCAGTGTAGGACAGCTCTCTCACCTGTGCAAACTCCCTCTGAGACATGGTAACCTCCTCTCTGTCCCCTTAGGACAGACTCTTAGCCCTGTGGTCTGTCACCACTACTCTGCTGCAGGGCCCCTTCAGGCCTGTCACCATCTTTAGTGTTACAGTCCTTGACCTGTGTTACAGTTCTTTTAGAAGTTTCCCTGCTTCCTCTCTCTCTGCTTGTACTTTCCTTCTTTCTTCTGCTGCTTTTTTTCACATCTGCCAACCTCTGTAGGGTTAGCTGCATACATATGCAAACTCCTGGTCAATTTCAAGGCATGACCCTCCCACCATGGCCACAAACTGATCAATCCCCTCTGGGCAGGCCACACATACTTCATTTGCATAGTAGGCTACAGTCACTCTACTTGCATAGGTATATTGACCAATCACTGCAAAGTGTGTAAAACAGGCCAATCACAGGGAAGGTTGCAGCACAGGGCCAGAAAAAAAGTATCAAACCACAAGCTGTTTACCGATTACCCAGGAAATGTCAATCAATCTAGACAAAAGTAACAAATCCTCTGGCATAGAAAACTAGGGCAAAGGTAACTCTGCAGGGCTTAGGGGAAAAATATCTCAAGTTGTTTTTCCAAAGAACCAAAGCAAAAGGGTGCATAAAGGAACTCTTTTCACCACAGCATTATATACTCTTTTAAAAATTAACTATTTGAGAACAAATTGACAATAGCAACACAAAAGGAAAGATGAGAAGCTTAAGGGGCAGTGAGTTTGTGTTAATGATGGTAAAATGGTTTGGAAAAGTTGTTGATGGAAGGTAACAACTTGAAGGATGTAACTGATGTCACTGAATTGTATGTGTAAAAAATGTTGAAGTGGTATGTTTTGTTGTATATATTTTCACCCAAAATAAAAATATAAATCAATAAATAAGGCTCCACCTACAGAGATTAGAAGCAAGGTCTGAGTGCAGGTGAAAAGACCGTGGATTACATACCTGAGCTTCCTTTGTCTGGGTTTTATGACTTTTAAAGCTTCCTTCATGATCATCCTCAACTGTAGAGATGGCATTTAAGGCTGCAATTCGAATCTAGAAATAGGGGGTTGGGAAAAAGAAGCATTACTTTTAGTTGAGATGTCACTGTCTCTTCCACAACCCACAAATGGATACAGCTCTCCTTCAGCATATCATGTATTCTTCCTTGAAAAGTTATGTCCTTCTCAGAATCTGGGAAATGAACAAATGATCATCTAGGGAAAAAATAAGGACCAGCACATGTCTTTGGGGCCATGCTAGTCTGCTTGGGGATCACGCCCTGGGTAGAGTACACTGCAAAAGGAACAGGAGCTAGGGACACTCCCAACAATGGCCTAACACAGCAAAAGACCAGGCATTAGAATAACATTCCAACAAAATGTGTTAACTTTTGCCTTCCCAGCACCTGTGACGAGGCCATGCAAGTCACGCCAATGGAAGGGTACCCTCAGATGTGCCCACAGTCCTCCCAGCAGAAGGCTGCCCACAGTGAGGGCCTTCAGAGTCCACCCAGGAAAGTGCCCTTCGCCCCAGGAGTGAAGTAACATGAAAGAGCTCTCATGCCAGCAAAACAGGTAGGCCTACATCCTTACCATGTTCAGAGAGACTCAGCACTGTCGCTTCACGTCACTTCCCATCACTGACAAAGGCTGCACTGGGCAACGAATCTGCTGGACAGGAAACAGGACATACAGAAGCTCATGAAAAGCCAGGAAGTTACACTGCCCACAAGCCTCCCAGGCTCAATGCACAAGTCAGGCTGTTGAGACACTGCCTGGATGGCTGTAGGGTCTGGCACACAAGGCCCCTCTGCCTGAGCAGCTGCCCTGCCAGGCACTGCACCAGGGCCTGAGGACACAGAGAATAGGGAGAACAACTCCTGCCCCAGGGCTCACTACTTAGCAGAGGCAAGAGACCTATGAACAACTGTTTTTTTTTTTTTTTTCCCCAAAAGCCAAATGAAATAAAGCAAGACCCACAGGCAACTACTAAGGGTGGAGAAGAACATTCCCTTGGAAGGACTTAAGGAAGGCAACAGAGTTAGCACTCGCGTGAAGCCTTAAGGAATGGAAAGCATCACAGTGGAAGGACGGTGAAGCAAGAGGCTGACAGAGTATGGTCTCCTGGGAAACAAGGAGACACGACGCTGCCAGCCTCAGAGAAGGGATGTGAGTGGAGGGCGAAAAGGTGGTTTAGGGTCCATCAGAGGGCCTGAGCCATGCCAGAAAATCTGAACTTCATTCTGTAGGCAACAGGGAGCCACAGTGGGTTTTCAGGGGAGCAAAAATTTTCAAGCTGTGGTTTAGAAATATAATAGAAAAAATAATTAGAGGCTGGCAGACCAGTTCGAAGGCTGTAAGTGAAGACGGGATTGACAAGGACATGGAGAAATTAGAACTCTTATACAATCGCTGGTGGGTGCAGTCGCTGTGGAAAGTTTGGTGATTCCTCAAAAACTTAAAAAGAGAGTCAGCATACAACACAGCAGTTCCACCTCTGCAGCAATCCCACGACTATGTAAATACTCAAGAGATTTGAAAGCAAGGGCTCAAACAGACACACGTAAGCCAATGTGCACTGAAGCATTATACTCAATAACCACAAGGTGGAAACAGCCCAAGTGTCCATCAACAGATGAATGGATAAACAAATTATGGTCCATCCACACAATGGACTATTATTACTCATCCATAAAGAGAAATGAAGTTCTCATACATGCTGCAACATGGATGAATCCTGAAAACTTTAGGCTGAGTGAAATAAGTCAGACGCAAACAAACAAACATTGTATGATCCCACTTGTATGAAATACCTAGAAGCGACAAATGCACAGAAATAAAAAGTAAATTAGAGGTTACCAGGAGTTGGGGGTAGGAGGAAATGGAGAGTTATTACTAAATGGATAGAATTTTTGCTTGGGGTGCTGAAAAGTTTTGGAAATAGATAGTGGTGATGGTTGCACAACACAGTGAATGTAATTAATGTTCCTGAATTACACACTTAAAAATGGTTAGAATGACAAATTTTATATTTTACCACAATAAAAAAATATACTTTTTAAGTTTTTTAAAACTGAAAATCTTATACTGACTGAATACAGCAAGAGATAATTCTTCCCAAATCTCTCCTTTATATCCCCAGCTCTGCATTTGAATCACCCCTTCTCTGGGTCTGTTCCTCCCACTACGCTGTAAGTTCCTCAAGGACAGGGGACCTGCCTTATTTGTCTGTTTCCCCGTGTCTGGCACAAAACAGGCACTCAGTGAAGGAAGGGATGAAGGTGCAGGCAGCACTATCCTGGCAGCTCGGCTCCTTTTCATCAAGCCCTCCATGTAGGGAGAAGCAAGGTGCTCCCAGTGCAGTAGAGATTGTATCTCATTTTAGAGAGAAGGAGGTTGAGGCTCTGCAACTTCTGAGGATGCGGTCATCTGACCACTGCAGCTTTCTATGGAAGGTGACTACGTAAAGACACAGCAAGAGCTGGAGAGACTAGAGGACACGCTTAACTCTTCAATCAGTCCTCCTCCAAGACTGACACCCGCCACTCACAGGGCGCCCCTCATTGGGCAGGCCAGATGGAAGCCATGCAGAGGAGCCCTGAGGGCTCTTGGGACACCGTGGATGGTGCTGCTATGGGTGATGAGGGGCATTTCCATCTCAGTCCAAATGGGACTTCGTCAGGGAGCGTCTCTGATCCCCACCCCCTGTGTTGCCCCATGGCACATGCTCCATGAATGATAAAAACTCTCAGCAAACTAGGAATAGGAGACATCCTGAAGCTTATACAGGGCATTAACAAGAAAGCTAACATCACACTTAACAGTGTAAGGCTGAATGTTTTCCCCATAAGATCAGGAACAAGCAAGGATGACCACTCTCATCATGTCTATTCATCAATATACTAGAAGTCGTAGCCAGTACAAGAAGGCAAGAAAAAGAAAGAACAAAAAGACTGGAAAGGAAGAAATGAAACTGTCCCTATTCACAGATGATGTGATTGTCTATGTAGAAAATCCCAAGAAGTCTACAAAATAAAATTCTAGAACTAACAAATGAGTTTAACAAGGTCACAGAATAAAGGTCAGCATATAAAAAAGCAATAGTAAGCAGCCATCTAAGATACTCCACTGGTCTCACCCCTTCAGGAGCAAGGCAGAATGAAAAAAATCAAAGGCAGGAGGGAAAGATCAGTCCAAAGGACTAATGGACCACAATTACCACAGCCTCCACCAGGCTGAGTCCAGCACAACTAGACAGTCCCCAGCTACCACCACTGACTGCTCTGACAGGGAGCACAATAGAGGGCCCCGGACAGATCTGAAGAAAAATGCAGAACAAAATTCTAACTCACAAAAAAAGACCAGACTTACTGGCCTGACAGAGATTGGAGAGTATGGCCCACGGACATCCTTTAAGCTCAGTAATGAAGTCACTCCTGAGTTTACCCTTCAGCCAAAGATTAGACAGGACCATACAACAAAATGAGACTAAAAGGGCACAGCAGCACAGGGGCAAGGACCAGAAGGCAGGAGGTTGACAGTAAAGCTGGTAATAGGGAACCCAAGGTCGAGAAGGGAGAGTGTTGACAGGTCCTGCATGAGGTTGGTAACCAACGTTACAAAACAGTATGTACACTAATTGTTTAATAAGAAGCTAGTTTGTTCTATAAACCTTCATCTAAAGTACAATAAAAAAAAAGCAATAGTATGCTGCTGTTGTTGTCAGCTGCCGTCGAGTTGGCCCCCAACTCATGTCGTCCACATGCACAATGGCGTAGGATCGTAATAAACAACTGGAAATCAAAATTGAAAAGAATACAATTTACAAAAGCTCAAAAAATATTTAGCCATAAAGCTAACAAAATATGTACAGAGTGTGTATTCTGAAAGCCACAAAACACTGACGAAAGAACCCAAGGCCTAAATAAATGGAAAGACAGACCATGTTCACAGACTGGGAGGCTCAACATAGTAAAGAAGTCAGTTCTCTCCAAATGATAGAGGAACTAGAATAGCCCACACCATTTTGAAAATATGAACAAAAATGTTGAAGGAATCACACTCCCAATTTTAAGACTTACTGTAACGCTGAAGTAATCAAGACAGTGTGGAGTTGGTAAAGCAATAAACACATATATGAATGAAACAGAATAAAGAGTCCATAAGCAGACCTAAACAAATATAATTAATTGATTATTGACAACAATGCAAAGACAATTAAATGGAGAAAGAATCTTCTTTTCACTAAATCTTTTGGATACAATGAACAACCAAATACCAAAAAAAAAAAAAAAAACTTGACCTAGAAGTCACATCTAATATAAAAATTAACTAAAAATAGATTAATGCTAAATGTAAAACTATTAAACTTTTAGAAAAAAATAGGAGAAAATCTTTGAAACCTGGGGTTAAACAAGAAGCCCTTAGAGATGATACAAAAAGCACAATCCATAAAAGAAAAAAATTGATAAATTAAGCTCCAAAATTAAAAACTTTTGCTCTGCCAAAGATATTGTTACAAGAATGAAAAGAGCTATAGACTGGGAGAAAATAATTGCAAATCACATATCTGACAAAGGAGATATGTCCAGAATATATAAAGAACTCTTAAAACTCAACAGTAATCAAACCACCAGTTAAAAAAGGGCAAAAGACTTGAACAAATACTTCAGCAAAGAAGATGTACAGATGACAAACAAACACATGAAAAGGTATTTAACACCGCTAGCCATTAAGGAAATGCATATTAAGACCACAATGAGATACAACCATGCAGTTATTAGAATGGCCAAATTATTTTAAAAACTGACAATGCCAAGTCCTGGTGAGGATAGAGAGCAACTGGAACTCTCATCCATTGCTAGTAGGGATGCAAAATGGCACCGCCATGCTGGAAAACAGTTTCTCAAAAGTTAAACATACACTTACCATAGGACACAGTGATCCCACTCCAAGATATTTACACTAGAGAAACGTTCACACAAAACCTGTATGATGTGGATGTAAATTTTAGAATCTGAGGTGCTGGAATATGAATTAGGTGACTTCAGACCTAGAATTTAAAATTTCATTCTGAACCAAGATTTTCATTTCTACTCTTCTAAAGAAACCATTCAGCCTTTTGTCAAAGTTTTACTATTTAAAAAAACAAAAACAGGAGTCAGGATTCTAACCCAGATAAACAATTACTTGGTGCCTGTTAAGAATGTTTACAAAGCTGTCCCCCCAGAGAAGGCGCCTTACTGATAATGTTACATGAAGTTAGAACCAGTAACTAACTTAATAGCCAGGACAGGTATATATCAAGCCTTATCCTCATTCTGACTTCCAAATTAATTTTCACTCATTGGGATTCTTCCACAGTTATTTCTGCTAGTTCTCTGTAAATTGGTAACTAGGCAGAAATTAAATTAGTTAAAATAAGGAGGGAGATCTTGGCTGTAAAAGTCTTGATTGTAACACAAAGAGTGCAGAGATTTGAGCTTTAACTTATGTAAATAAACTTGCATCTTAACTGCTTTCAGGGAGTTCACCTGGCCCTACCTCAATCCTCCACAGCTGGATGGGCGATGTTAACATTTCAAAAGACTTCAGATTTAGAGCTGATTTAATCTCCACTCTTTCCTAACTAATGGCCAATTTTACATTTCAAGGACTCCAGTTAAGTTTGATTCAGCCTGCAATTCATCACCAAACCTCCACATCAAGAATGTTTACACATTTCACTTTAGAAATATTGCCTTAAGAATGAAGAAAACCACGAATAGACATAGGCACACCCATGTTCACTGCAGCATTGTTCACAATAGCAAAAAGATGGAAACAACCTAGATGACCATCAACAGATGAATGGATAAACAAACTATGGTACATACACACAATGGATTATTATGCAATGATAAAGAACAATGATCAATCTGTGAAGCATCTCATAACATGGATGAAACTAGAGGACATTATGCTGAGTGAAATAAGTCAATCACAAAAGGACAAATATTGCATGAGACCTCTACTGTAAAAACTCATGAAAAAGTTTACACACAAAAAGTAACAATCTTTGTTGGTTACGAGAGATGGGAGGGGTGGGGGGGAAATACTAAATAGACAATAGATAAGTGGTAACTGGTGAAGGGTAAGACAGCACACAATACTGGGGAAGCCAGTACAACTCATACAAGGAAAGGTCATAGAAGCTCCATAGACACTTCCAAACTCCCTGAAGGACTGAATTGCTGCGCAGAGGGCTGTGAGGACTATGGTCTTGGGGAACATCTAGCTCAACTGGCATAACACAGTTTATAAAGACAATGTTCTACATTCTACCTTGGTTGAGTAGCATCTGGGGTCTTAAAAGCCTGTGAGCAGCCATCTAAGATACTCCACTGGTCTCACCCCTTTGGGAGCAAGGGAGAATGAAAAGAACAGGATATAAGGAAAAGATTAGTCCAAAGGACTAATGGACCACAGCTACCAAGGCCTCCACCAGACTGAGTCCAGTGCAGCTAGATGGTGCCCAGCTACCACCACTGACTGCTCTGACCGGGATCACGACAGAGGGTTCTGGACAGAGCTGGAAAAGGATGTAGAACAAAATTCTAACTCACAAAAAAAACAGATTTACTGGCCTAAAGGAGACTGGAGAAACCCCAAGAGTATGGCCCCCAGACACCCTTTTAGCTCAGTGGTGAAGTCACTTCCAAGTTTCACCGTTCAGCCGGGGAGTGGACAGCCCCATAAAACCAAATGGGACTAATGAGGCACAGCAGTCCAGGGACAAGGGCCAGAAGGCAGAAGGTGACAGGAAAGCTGGTGATAGGGAACCCAAGTTTGAGTAAGGACAGTGTTGACATGCAGTGGGGTTGATAACCATTGTCATAGGGCAATACGTGTACTAAATGTTTAATGAGAAACTATTGTGTTCTGTAAACCTTCATCTAAAGTGAGAACAGCAGCACAACTGGAAGAACATAAGCGATGTCACTGAATTGTACACACAGAAATTTTTGAAATGGTGTATCTTTGTTTATGTATATTTTCACGAAAAAAAATAAAGGTCCTCCAAAGTCGAGAAGGGAGAGGCTTGACATGTCGTGGGGTTGTTAACCAATGTCATAAAACAACATGTGTACCGACTGTTTAATGAGAAACTATTTGTTCTGTAAATCTTCACCTAAAGTACAATAAAAAAGAATGAAGAAAACAAGATTCAAGGCAATGATTAGTCCAAAGGACTAATGAACCACAACTACGACGGCCTTTACCAGACTGAGTTCAGTACAATTAGATGGTGGCCCAGCTGCTACCACCACTGACTGGTCTGACAGGGATCACAACAGAGGGCCCCAAACACAGCTGGAGAAAACTGTAGAACAAAATTCCAACTTGCAAAAAAAGACCAGACTTACTGGTCTGATAGAGACTGGAGAAACACCAAGAGTATGGCCCCCAGACACCCTTTATGCTCAGTAATGAAGTCACTCCCAAGGTTCACCCTTCAGCCAAAGATTAGACAGGTCCATACAACAAAAAGAGACTAATGGAGCACACCAGCCCAGGGACAAGGACTAGAAGGCAGGAGGGGACAGGAAAGCTGGTAATAGGGAACCCAAGGTCGAGAAGGGAGAGTGTTGACATGTCATGGGGTTGTTAACCAATGTCATAAAACAATATGTGTACTAACTGTTTAATGAGAAACGATTTGTTCTATAAACCTTCATCTAAAGAACAATATAAGAAAAAATATATGGCCTTAGTCAAATTGTATCAGGAATAGGAGATTTGTGTTAGGCTATAAATTGATGTTAAGAAAGTCTGTAGTTTAACCACCCCTTATAAATTTCCCTTCCTTCTCCTGCGCTTTCTTTGATGTGAAACCATTTGCTCTCCCTGTTAAATACCCTGCTGTTTTCCCTGCAAGGCAGAACACACACTGCAGCCTATTTGGACACCATTTGTTTTCTCCATTCCGTGGAATAAAATTATTCCTTCATAATATTTTTGTTTTAATTTCTAACAGAGCATTCGTCTAGTGTTTCCATGGAGACAACATAAATGTTTAGAGTGGTTCCATTCACAACAGCAAAAACTAGAAACAACCCAAATGTTCTCAACAGGTGAATGGATAAACTGTGATACAGCACATAATGGAATACTACTCAGTATCAACAGTATTCATACAAAGGAATACTACTGACAATTAAAAGGAACAAACAATTGATACCAGCAACAACATGGATGAATCTCAATGGCATCATGCTAAATGGAAGAAGCCAGGTGCAAAAGGTTATATACTCACTGGTTCCATTTACGCGACGTACTTGAAAAGGCAAAACTATAGTGATACAACAGTGGTTGCCAGGGGCTAAGGGAAAGGGGGGGCTACAATGGGGGAGCATAAGGATTTTTTTTTGGCCGTGATGTAATTATTCTGTATCCTGATTGTGGTGATGGTTACACAATAAATATATACATATGTTAAAACTCACAGAACTGAACACCCCAAAAAAAGATCAATGTTATACATTAATTGTAATTTTAAATAATGTAATTTATTGAATTAAATTTAATAAATATAAAAATAATTCAGTAAAAATAATAAGTTCTTTAAGGGGTAGCAATCCAGCTATCAGACAAAGTAGATTCAAGCCCAAAAGCGTTAAATGTGACAAAGGCACAATTCACACTGATGACGTAACACTTACGAATATGCACCAAATAACAAAGCAGCCAACATTAAGGAGAAAATGCCACAGGAGATGCAAGGACCCATAGTCAGAAACACTAAAAATAGGAGACTTTAATACACCACTCTCAGTACAAGACAAATCAAGTGGACAAAAATAAGAAAGGAGATAGAAGGTCTAAACGATGTAATGAGATCTTACAGATGGATATATATCAAAACTCTGTTGTTATTGTGCACCATCAAGTCAAATCCAACTCATGGTGAACTTATCAGACAGACTAGAACTACCCCACAGGGTTTCCTAGGCTGTAATCTTTACGGGAGCAGATTGTCAGGTCTCTTCTCTTGCAGAGCAGCTGGTAGATTGAAACTGCTGACCTCTCAGTTAGCAGCCAAGTGTTTAACCACTGTACTACCAGGGTTCCTTATAGAGCTACCATATGACCCAGCAATTCCACTCCTAAATATGTATCCAAGAGACTGGAAAGCAGGGACTCAAACAGATACATGTACACCAATTTCACTGCGGCATTATTCACAATAGCCAAATGGTGGAAACAACCCATGAGTCTATCAGCAAACAGATAAACAAAATGTGGTATTTACCTATGATGCAATATTATTCAGCTATAAAGAGAAATGAAGTTCTAATACATGCTTGCCGTGCAGTGAATTACTTAATATGGCCCTTCCAGCCATAGTCTTTGTAACTTCCACCAAATGACTGGATGGGGAATATGCAAATGAAGTGCTTGTAGCCCACCAAAGGGATTGGATGGCTTGCTAATAATGTAAATAAGGTTCATGGCACCCTTGTAGGGGTGGGGCCATGCAAATAAGGTGGAGGGAACCCTAACAAGGGGATTGGTCAGTTTTGCCATCCTGCTAGGCTTAAAAGAACAGTCAATCCCAGAGTCAAAGGGGACCTACTACCATCAAGAAAGAGCTAGGAGTGAAGCACGTCCATTGGACCCAGGATCCCAGAGCTGAGACCTCCCTGACCCAGGAGACAGAGAGGGAGAAAGCTGTGACACCAGGGACAGCCAAAGACAGCAAGAAGCAGTGGCAGAGAAACGGCAGCAGCAGAGGCAGCTGAGCCATAAGACCGGCAAGAGACAGCACGGAGGGCTTTCTGGCCCACGGAGCAGGGTAGTTACAGTGGGTGTGCTGACCTACAGAGTCCCTTCAGGCAGGAGGCTTCCTGGTAGAGTGGGGTGCCTCCAGGCACTTACCTGCAGAGCTAAAAGAGCTTTGTAATACTTGCCCAAGCAGGGCAGAGGCCGAGGGGCAAGAAAGAGGCATGCCTGCGGGCATGGCTGAGAAGAGGCTGTCCAGATCAAAGAACTGATGCTGGGTGTTCCTGAATCTGAACTGTAACCTGTTACTTCTGATTTAGGAAATAATACTGGAGTTATTATTACCTCTCCTTGAGCATAAAGAACGTGACCCAGCTGGAGCTGGGCTTACAAGGACTTACAAGGACACATCAACTGGGCCCTGAGGTATGAAGAGAATAGCTAACATAATCTTGGAAAGTATCTTTTAGGGAAAATTTCACATAAAGCCAATCAAACAGAACACAAAAGACTTTCCACTCTTGTCTTTTTCTATTAGCATTTAGTGAATAGAAATTTGTTGGAGCAATGAAGACCCTCCTGACTCTCTGAAACCTGTACCAATGATTGTTAAGAAAGACAATTCAAAATGTAGGATCACAGTCTCTAGCCAATTTGAAAAGGCTAAGCTTTCAATGGTTTTGCCCATTTGTAATGTTTATATATACTGATGGCTCTGTGACTGGTTGTTTGGACTTGGGCAGACATGGCTGTGACAGCATGCTTATCCGTTTTCCCATTCTTGCCTATTCTGTAATGGTCTTTGGACTCGGGCAGACACGGCTGTGGCAGCATGCTTGTCTGTTTTCCCATTCTTGCCTATTCTGTAATGGTCTTTGGACTCGGGCAGACATGGCTATGGCAGCATGCTAGTCCGTTTTCCCATTCTTGCTTACTCTGTAATGGTCTTTGGACTCGGACAGACACGGCTGTGGCAGCATACTTGTCGGTTTTCCCACTTTTGTCTGTTCTGTGATATTTCCTTGGGCTCGGGCAGACCATGGCTCTGGCAGCATGGTTGTCCATTTCCCACTTCTGCCCTTTAGAATATATGCCGAGTAAAACTTTTTGCTTTACTAAACTGTGATTTTTTCCCCTACAACACTTCCCTAATAAACCCCATGAATGTATTATTTGTGAGTTCCGTGTGGCCACTGTAACAAATTATTGAACACAGCAGAGAAGTAGAGGGTGCTGTGAGAGGGACAACAGTTGGTGTCAGAATTGGTAAAAAGGTTGGAGGGTGGAAGCATGTCTGACCTCTGCCTCATAACAGTCAGCCTTGGGCTGTTGATCTTGATTCACCTTCTCCCTCATGAAGTTAGAGGAGGTCAGACACAGCCACCATGCCATTCTTACAATGCTACAACACGGATGAACCTTAAAACACATATGTTGACTGCAATAAGTCAGTTGCAAAAGGACAAATATTGTATGATCCTACATATATGAAATATCTAGAACAGGCAAATGCATGAAAACAAAAGTGTACTAGCGTTTACCAGGAGCTGGGGGGAGGAGAGAATGGGAGTTATTGCTGAAGAGATGATGAGTTTCTGTTTGGAACAACGTGAAACTTTTGGAAACGGATAGTGGTAATGGTAGCACAAGATGGTAAATGTAATTAATATCCCTGAATTCTACACTTTCAAATGGTTAAAATGGCAATTAATTAAATTCATAGCTGAAAAAACTAGACAAAAAGAAAAAGTAATCCAACAAAAG
>NW_004444093.1:2131604-2151823 GCF_000243295.1 Trichechus manatus latirostris | reverse complement strand
TTAATGTCCCTGAATTCTACACTTTCAAATGGTTAAAATGGCAATTAATTAAATTCATAGCTGAAAAAACTAGACAAAAAGAAAAAGTAATCCAAAAGAAAGCACAAGGAAAGAAATACAGATAAAAGCAGAAATTAATGATGAATAAAATAATAAAACAATAGATTTAATTAACAAACCAAAACCCTGTGTTTGTGGTTTTTTAAGTAACAAAACTGACAAACCACTAGCTAACTTGATCAAGAAAAAAAAGAAGGTACAAATACACAAAATTAAAAATGACAAGAGGGAAATAATTATTAAAATAGAAGACAGTCTTATCGAAAACCGTAAGCGATTACTTTGCAGATCTCCATGCAAATTGAACACCTAGATGAAATAGGTAATTTCCTAGGGAAATACATACTACTAAAATTGACTCCATTAGAGTTGTTGCTGTGTGCCTTGCCTTAGTGCTGTTATAACAGAAATACCACAAGTGAGTTGCTCTAAAAAACAGAAATTTATTTTCTCACAGTTTTAAGAAGCTAGAAGTCCAAATTCAGGGTGCTGGCTGTAGGGGAAGGCTCTCTCTCTTTCTCTGTCTGCTCTGGGGGAAGATCCTTGTTTCTTTTCAGCTTCTATTCCTAGGTTCCTTGGTGATCATGTGGCTTGTATCTTTCCCATCTCTGCTTGCTTTTTCTGTGCCTAATCTGCTCTTTTTATGTATTGAAAGAGACAGACTCAAGACACATCCTACACTAATGCTACCTTATTAACATAACAAAGAAAACCCATTCCCAAATGGGATTATAACCACAGGTATAGGGGTTAGGATTTACAACACAGATTTTCAGGGAACACAATTCAATCTCTAACAGGTATAAAGCTAACTCTGACTCACAGCAACCCTATGTGACAGAGCAGAACTGCCCCATGGGATTTCCTAAACTGTAATCTTTACAGGAGCAGATCACCAGGTCTTTTCTCCCACTGTCTTAGGCTGGGTTCTCTAGAGCAGCAAAACCAGTGAAGCAGATATACATATATAAATATACAGAGAGAAATTTATCTCAAGGAAACGGCTCTCACGGTTGTGGAAGCTGGTAAGTCCTAAATCTGTGGGTCAGGCATCAGGCTAGAGGCATCTCCTGATTCACGTGGTTGCAGGGGCTTATGAACCCACAATCGGCAGGTCAGATGGTATGCTACTGGCTCACAGGGCTGCAGAAGCTAATGAATCCCGGAATTGGCAGGTCAGACAACAGGCTCAAGTCTCAAGAACTGGAGGTCATATGATAAGCCGGGTGCAGGATCCAGAGCAAGGGAGACCCTTGCCACAACATCCAAATATATACTGGATACAAGTCACACCCCCAAGAAAACTCCCCCTACATCAGAGTAAGCGTGTGACTTGAGTAAGAGTGTGAACTGAGTAAAGGTGTGACTCAAGACTGTGACTCTTGACTGTGACTAAAGATACACCCCACACTAATCCTGCCTCATTAACATATACAGAGCTTAGGATTTCTAACATAAAATGGAGGACAATTACATAATATCACAAAATGGAGGATAATTAGATCACAAAATGGAGTACAACCACACAATATTGGGAATCATGGTCTAGACAAGCTGACACATAACATTAACCATCACACCCATGGAGTGGCTAGTGGGTTTGAACTGCCAACCTGCTGGTTAGCAGCTAAGTATTTAATTACTGCACCACCAGGGCTCCTTCCATTAGAGTTAGAGAGCTTTAACAAACTAACTTCCATAGACGAACAGAAAAAGTTATTAAGGAACTGCTCCACAAAAACCCATCAGGCCCAGATGGTTTCACAGGAGAATTCCATCACCCCTTCAAAGACCAGATAGTCTCAATGCTCTAGAAATTACTCCAGTGCATACAAAAGGAAGAAAAACTTCCTAATTATTTTTGTGAAGCCAACTTAATACTGATGTAAACCAATATTCCTCACAAATATTGATAGAAAAATTGTGGAACAAATTAGCAAACAGAATCCAACATTACATTAAGAAAATAATACACCATGACCAAGTGAGATTTATTCCAGGAATGTAAAGTTGGGTCAATATATGGAAATCCATTAAAATCATATACTATGTCAATAAGTGTAAGAGGAAAAATCATACGATTTTATCCATAAAACTGAGAAAGCCTTTAACAAAATTCAATGCCTATTCATGATTAAAAAAAAAAAAAAAACACTTAAGAAAATAGGAATTGATGGATAGTGTCTCAACATGGTAGAAGACACATACCTTAGTCTCAAGGCCAAAGTCTTAATTTAATGGAGAAACACTAGAGGCATTTCTACTAATATCAGGAACAAAGCAAGGATGCCCACTATCTCTGCTACTATCCAACACTGTACTATGAGTATTGACCTAGTACTAGGAGTAAAGCAACGAGCTCTGGTGGCACAGAGGTTAAGTGCTCAGCTGCTAACCGAAAGGTCAGCAGTTTGAACCTACTAGCCACTCCCTGGGAGAAGGACGTGACAGTCTGCTTCTGTAAAGATTACCCATTGCCATCAAGTTGATTCCGACTCATAGCAACCCCACAGGACAGAGCAGAACTGCCCCAGAAGGTTTCCAAGGCTGTAATCTTTACGGAAGCAGACCACCACATCTTTCTCCCATAGAGTGGCTGGTGGAATCAAACCGCCAACCTTTTGGTTAGCAGCCAAGCACTTAACCACTGCATTACCAGGGCTCCTTTCCATAAGCCTTGGGAACCTACGGGGCAGTTCTACTCTGTCCTATAGGGTCACTATGAGTAGGAATCATCTTGATGGCAATGGGTTAGGAGTAACGCAATTAGACGAAGTAAAACTAGCACTAATTGCACATAATAGGGTAATATACCTGGAAAACGCCAGAGAATCAACAATAAAACTAATTCAAATAATAATTAGAAAATTCAGTGGCATACCAGAATATAAGATTAACATATAAAAATTAATAGCCTTTGTATATGCAAAGGATAAACAGAAAACCTAACAGTAAAGAAAATCCCATTTGTAATAATACCAACAAATATAATTAAATACTTAGGAAAAAAAACAAGAAATGTACAAAACCCATACAAGGAAAAAAAAAAATTTTTTTTTTGCCTTTTAGATTATACAACAAAAAGTTAAAAATACTGCCAAAAGACACCAAAGCAGACACGAACAAATGGAAAGACACCCGTTTCCGGAAAGAAGGATGCAACACTATAAAAGATATCAGTTCTAAGCTAATTTACAAATTCAATGAAATTCCAATAAAAATACCAACAAGATAGTAGAAGCACGGATACTAAAGTTCATACGAAAAGACAAAAATGTAAGAAAAATGTGTGAAAACAAAAAGCTACAAGGAGGAATGAGTTCTACCAGATTTTAAAACATACTATATACAGCCTCAATAATTAAAACAGTGTGGTACTGGCTCAGAATGGGAATTTAAAATATAACTGGCTACCATCAACAACTGCTTTGACAGGGATCACAACAGAGTCCTGAACAGAATGGAGAAAAATGTAGAAATTCAAATTCATACACAAAAAAAGAGCAGACTTGCTGGTCTGACAGAGACTGGAGAAACCTCAAGAGTATGGCCCCCAGACACCCTTTTAATTTAGTACTGAAGTCACTCAGGAGGTTCACCCTTCAGCCAAAGATTAGACAGGTCTATAGGGCAAACAATAACACATGTGAGGAACGTGCTTTGTAGTTCAATCATGTATCTGAAACGAAATGGACACACCAGCCCAAAAGCGAAGACGAGAAGGCAGGAAGGGACAGGAAAACTGGACGAATGGAAACAGGGAACCCCGGGTGAAGAAGCGGGGAGTGCTGACACGTCACAGGGTTGGCAACCAAGGTCATAAAATAATGTGCGTATTGTTTAATGAGAAACTAATTTGCTCTGTAAACTTTCACCTAATGCACAATTTAAGAAAAAAGAATATCCACTGAGAAAAAAAAAAATACATACGACCAAGGTGGCACCTCAATCACTGGGGTAAAGATGGATTTTCTAATACATAGTGCAGTGGTAGAATTCTCGCTACCATGCAGGAGACTACCTACCATGCAGGAGACTCAGGTTCGATTTCCAGTCAATGCACCTCATGTGCAGCCACCACCCGTCTATCAGTAGAAGCTTGCATGTTGCTGCGATGCTGAAAATGTTTCAGTAGAGCTTCCAGACTAAGAAGGACTAGGAAGAAAAGCCTGGGGATCTACTTCCAAAAATTAGCCAATGAAAATTCTATGGATCACAACAGTCTGTTCCACAACCAACCATGGGGACGGTACAGTGGCATCACTAGAGGGGTGCAGGGGGTGCAGACTGCATTGGTAGACACTGTCAGAAGGGGTGACAACAAAATGACCCTAGGGTTCAAAGCGGCGGCGGGTGAGCTGGAGCCACCGGGCGAAGGGCTGCCAAGGCAGTGTTGTCACTAGAGTTGGTGTCACCTGTCACCCAGTGCAGTAACTCATCACCCCCTGTCCATCACTCGCCAGTCAGGGTGCAGGTGGCTGAGCCATGGTGTGCGGCACTGGGCAGAGAGGAGAGTCTCCACTTTGGCCAATGGGAAAGGGAAGGAGCTATAGGGAGCCATGGAGGGGGCAGTGCAGGGCTGGGCCATGCTGCTCTGGGCCTGTGCGGGGATGGGGCAGGGGCAGGGCCATGCCATTCCACCCACAGGGAGTAGAGGGAGGAAGAGGAGCAGTTTACCAGCCAGCCCTGCCCATTCCAGGGTTGGGGGGTATGACATTATGAGTTACCACTAGGAGACACCAACCCTAATGATGCCACCGGGATGGCACAGGACTGGACAGCATTTCATTCGGTTGTGTATGGGGTCACCATGACTCAGGGGTTGACTCAAAGGCAGTTTAACAACAAAGTGCTGGACAAATTGGTAGCCACTCGAAGAAAAGATAAAATTAGATCCATACCTCATACCACATACAAGAATAAACTCCAAAACAGAACAACCAGAACAGAAATAATGGAAATGTTGAATACGAACCTGTGGTGCAGTAAATTATTTAATACGGTCCTTCTAGCCATGGTCCTGTGACTTCCACAAAATGATTGGGTGGGACTATGCAAATAAGGTGCCTGTGGCCCACCAAGGAAATTGGACAGCTTATTAAATAATGCAAATAAGGTGCATGGAACCCTTGTAGGAGGTGGGGCGGGACCACGCAAATAAGGTATATGGAACTCTAATGAGGAGAATGGTCAGTTTTGCCATTCTGCTAGGCTCAAAGGGGGCCAATCCCAGAGGCGAGGGGAAGCCACAATGGGGACACCTCACTATCATCAAGAAGAAGAGCTGGGAGTGAAACGCATCTTTTAGACCAGGGCCCCTGTGCTGAGAAACCCCTAGACCCAGGAGACAGTGAGAGAGCTATAACGCCAGAGACAGAGAGAAGCAGTGGCAGCAGGAGACCACAGTGAGACGGCATGGTGGGCTTCCCGGCCCACGGAGTGAGGCAGCTACGGTAGGCATGCCAACCCAGAGCGATAGAGCTGAGTGCCTTCAGGCAGGAGGATTCCTGATGGAGTGGTGTGCCTCCGGGCACTTACTGGCAGAGCTAAAGAGCTTTGTAATACTTGCTGGAGCAGGGCAAAAGCCAGGCTGAGGGCCAAGTGGCTGAGTGGCCAAAGGCTGAGAGAGAGAGGCCTGCTTGTGGGTGCAGCCAAGAAGAATCTGTCCTTATTGAAGAACTGTATTCTAAGTTGTTCCTGTTACTTCCAAGTTGATCCTGATCCTGAACTGTAACCTGTTACTTCAATAATGAACCATATAACTGTGAGCAAGTACGGTTTGTGAGTTGTGTGTGGCCACTGCTACAAATTGTCAAACCCAGCAGAGAAGTAGAGAGTGCCCTGGAAGGGACAGCTGGTGTCAGAATTGGTAAAAAGGTTGGAGAGAGGAGGTATGTCTGACCTCCACCTCATAAGAATCAGTATTGGGCTGATGCTGATCTTGATTCTCTCTCGTCCCCCTGGATTTAGACGAGGTTTGACACGCACACGTCATTTTTAACAGAACCTAAAAACTGCTGTGTAAACGTTCACCTGAAACACAATAAAATATTATTAATAAATAAACTCCAAATGGATTAGGGATCTAAATGGTAAAAAAAAAAAAAAGAAACCTACAAGTACTAGAAGAAAACAGGTGAATTCCTCTTTAACCTTGGTAGAAAGGCTTTCTAATGTAATTTAAAATCCAGAGACAGTAAAAGAAAAAGATCATAAATTTAACTATATAAAAATAAAAATTTTTATATGACAAAAAATACAAAGAAAAAGTCAAAAGGCAACTGACAAACTGGAGAAAATATTCACAACATATACCAAAGACAAAGGGCTAATAACCCTAATCATATATAAAACTAAAAAACTAAACCCATTGCCATCAAGTCAGACTTATTCTGACTCATAGCAACCCTGCCAGACAGAGTAGAACTACCCCATAGGATTTCCAAGGCTGTAATTTTTACGGAAGCAGACTGCCATATCTTTCTCCCACAGAGTGGCTTGTGGGTGTGAACAATCAACCTTTCGGTTAGCAGCCGAACGCGTCACCACTGTGCCACCAAGGTGCCTTAAAAATATATAAATAACTCTTACAAACTGATGGAAAAAACAAAACAAAAACTTGATAGATAAATAGGGAAAAAATATGGACAATTCACAAAAAAAGACATACAACTGGCTCTCAAACATGAACATATTTTCAAACATAGACACTTTCAACTCAGCAATTCCACTTCTAGGAATCTACCCTAAAGACACACCTCCAACAATATGAAAATACATATGCACAGGGTTATTACCACAATGAAGTAATATGCAGCTGTAAAAATTAATAAGAGAATGTTCATAGCAATATTATTCATAATAAAACGTAGTAACAATCCAAATGTCCGTCAACTTTAGAATGGATAAATCAAAATGTGGTACATCCATACAAGTGGAGTATTATTCAACCATGAAAAATATGTAGCATGAAGTTCTGATACATGCTACAACATGGGTAAATCTTGAAAACATTAATGAAAGAAGCTAGTCACAAAAGACCGTATATTGTATGATCCCATTTATATGAAATGTCCAGAATAGGCAAATCAATACATAAAGGAGATTAGTGGTTACTAAGGGCTGGGGGAGGAGGGGATGAGGAGTGACTGCTAATGGGTAGAGGGTTTCTTTTTGAGATGATAAAAATGTTCTAAAATTCATTGTGGTGATATTTCCACAACTCTGTGACTATACTAAAAACCACTGCAATAATTGTACACTTTGAACACATAAAATTGTATGGTATGTGAATTATGGGAGTTCCTGGGTGGCACAAACTGTTAAGTGTTCAACTACTAGCTGAAAGGTTGATGGTTTGAACCCACCCAGAGGCACCGCAGAAGACAGGCCTGGCAATCTGCTTCCAAAAGGTCACAGTCTTAAAAATGGCGTGGAGCAGTTCTACTCTCTAACACATGGGGTTGCCATGAGTAAGAATCAACTTGAGGGCAACTAACAACATGTTAACTATACCTCAATAAAGCTGTTTAAAAAAAAAATGAATGATGAAAAGCTCTATGAACAGATATGGGGTGATTTTCAAGACATACTGTTAAGTGAAAAAGCAAACACAAATATCTATAGTATGCTAGCCTTTATGTAAGAAAGAAGGGATATAAGAAAATACACATGTATCTGCTTATTTGTACCAAAGAATTATAGGACAGACAAACCAGAAACTAAAGAGATTGGCTACCTAAAAGGGGGTAGGTGGAAAAGTGGTGAAAAGAAAGAGAGACTGGGAAGAGGTGGTGGGGTGAGAAGGGAGTGGCACTGCTTTGAGTATACCTTTCTACATAGCTCTGACTCTGGGAACCACAGCCATGTATCACACATTCCAAAAATAAACAAACAATTAAATCAACCAAAATGGAATATAAACAGAAACAAATGAACTTAACTGTGGTACCAATGAATAACAACCACACTAAAGGGCATGCAGAAAAGAACTAAACTAAGTAACTGTGTAAAACAGTATCTGGACTGGATACTTGTAAAGACAACAAGAGCTGTATATAAGTGCTACGATCTAGTTAGTAAATGCTTCTCATAGGGGTATGGGTAAGCAATTCTCACGTTACTTTATTTAGATACCAGAATAGATAAGTAGATAGATATTGTAGATAAGTAGAAGTAACTATAGATAAGGAAAGAAGTTATAAGTAGGAGAAAAGGATAAAAAGAATCCTTTGACTGAAATCAAAGGTATCAGTACAAATACATACAGCAATACAGACTTGTAAACGTGGGTCATATACAAACAGATTCCCTAGCTCTGTCTGCTGAAAGGGCCTAGAAAGAATGACCAATAGCAATGGGCACACCTAGCTCTCAGATCTTGATTTCTAAACAGTATTCTCCCATAAAAGGAACCAGAGCTCCTTCGAGAAGTGGTTGATTCCATGGTTGAGGCAGAGAAAATACAAGATGAGCCTGGAACATCTTTTGATGCCAGAAAGTAAGGAAGTGTTCCAAAAAAAAAAAAAAAGTGAAGCATTTTTGAAAGGACACAAAAAACACTCTGAAGGAGATCCTAAATGGCCTAAGCTGGAACACTGAGCACAAAAATATAAATCATGATAATACTGGATTTTAATCAACAGAATAAAATGATCCATGGTCCACAGTGATACAAAGAAATAAATAGAAGAGAAGGGACAGCTCATCCTTACAGTAGAATTTCAGTTAATAAATCTAGAAGGAAAGAGGGATATAGAGAATCACCACTAGGCAAACACCACAGCAGTAAATGTTGCACGCAGATCCACATATGGAGTGCTAAAGTTAGTGGCCATAAGCTTGTGGAGAAATAGAATTTGTACCCTCTCAAAGTATCTCCCCCAAGACAGTAACTGTAGAGGAAAAGATACAACTTTATAGTGTAGAAACATGGCAGGTAACAATTTAACCAATTGACCAAGGTAAATATCACCTGTGAAGACATATCAACATCATGAATGCTTTAATATGATGCACTAAGAAAGACCCACCCTTATGTCTGGGTTATTCTGGCCAAAAATACATAACCAACCTCCAGTCATGAGAAAACATCAGACTAACCTAAACTGAGGGACATTAGAAGAAAAATAACTGATCAATACTCTTTAAATTATTAAGACCAAGACAGACAAGAAAAGACAAAGGAACTGTTATAGACTACAGCAGACTAAGGAGAAATAACTAAACGCAACATAAGATCCTGGATAGGATCCTGGAATAAAAAAAAAGAACATTCATGAAAAAACTGGTGAAATTCAAATTAGGCCTATAGTTTTGTTGGAGGAATGGGTCTGGCCTCTACGCCTCCCATCCAGGCTGCCTAAGCAAAGGCCTTGGGCCCAGAGTATTCTCTGATAAGGATAACCCAGCTGGGAATTGGGTTGCCTTCTCTCTCCCAGTTCCTTATCAGAGAAGCCTTCCCCCTGTTCTGGGCACACAGTAACTTTCTCTGTCTCTTGCACGTGTGCATGCACCATACAGCACCTGGCCCACCCCATTTCTATATCTGCTCCCAGCAGGGAGACATCAGGGTCTTTCCTACTACGGCACAAGAGGGGGAGCAGC
Organism: Trichechus manatus latirostris; assembly: GCF_000243295.1. Taxonomy (NCBI): domain Eukaryota; kingdom Metazoa; phylum Chordata; class Mammalia; order Sirenia; family Trichechidae; genus Trichechus; species Trichechus manatus. The sequence continues at coordinate 2,142,157 of NW_004444093.1, read as the reverse complement.
ACAGGAAAGAAAACATGCCAGACTGTAAGAGCCAGCCTCAGCAGGTAAAGAGGAAACAGGCTTTGCGAAGCCAAATATAGTTGCCCGTATATGGTCCACCATTTCACTACAGCTTGCATTCTTATGTAAGCCCCTGGCATGGAGCCACCATTGTCCACCACCACTATAAAATTTCTGCCCTCTCTGCAGGATGTAGAGAGATCTGCTCTGGTCCTGCAGCCGCCCAGGACTTGGACTTGGTCTCGTATGTAAGTCTCCCTAATGAACTCCTTTACTGCCACCCTGGAGTTAACTGCTTCTTTCTTCTGTCTCTCGGTATTTCTGGAGACAAGTTTCACATTACCGGTCCATGCCTGGACAACTGGTGAGCCAACCAGGAGACGGAGGAAATGGAGAGTAGGAGAGAGGCATCTGCGGGTGAAATCCCGGGTTGGCCAGCAACCTCCCGTATGAGGTCTGGCCCATATGCTTCTCTGTGGGGGAGATTCCAGGTTGGCCAGTGACCTCCATGTGCTGAGGACTGGCCCATATGCTTTTCTTCAGGGGAAATACCAGCTGGCCACTGAGGTCCAGCTAGCTGCTGAAGCTTGCATAAGAGCTTTGCAGAAAGAGTTACAGTTGGAAAGGGATGCGTGGCAGTCATATGAGGGCATCACTGACATACTGAGCGGCCACGTCCGCAGACAGAATGAGCAACTAGAAACACTCGCCTGCAGGTTTGTAAAGATGGGAAAATCAAGGGCTAAGGGAACAATCCCCTAGCCATTGTTCAAAACCCTCCAACAATGGGACTGGAGATAGTCAGAGAAGCTAAGCAGGTCCCTGGCACTGAGAATACCCTCTAACATCCAGTGCAAAGCAAGAGTTAAAACAGCGGGAAAAAAAGGAGTAAAAAGCCCTTCAAGATAGCTTGCGTTGAGCGACTCTGAAGAGACCTCAGAGGCCCTCTCTAGAATTCTCATAGCTGTCCCTGCCATGATAACCAAGCAGCAACATAGCTGCAGCTGCAATAGCAAGGGGAAAACTAAAATAGAAAGGCCTGCCTCCATGTTACCAGGCAACTGGGCTGAATCCGCGCTTGTACTTTGGTATCATGGAGGGATGGCTCCACAAATGACAGAGGGCTCAGCCAACTTTCCCCAGATTTTCTTTCAGAAATAATTAAGACTGAGGATTAAGCCTAGGTCCCTCTGTCACCAAGGAGGACCAAAGGCCTTATGTTACAATGACAGTTCAATGAGGAAAACTTTTGGGTCTGAGGTCACTATCATTGAGACACTTGCCCAACTCTATGGATAAGTCCCTTTGGGGCCCCTAAAAATCCTTATTGTATGTACTGATGTATTAATGTACACCTTTGTAAACTTTTGCCTCCAAGTCCTGATGGCAATTGCTACAGTTAAGGCCATTTTTAGTGGGGCACATGGAAACTGTGACATAGGCTATAGCTAATAGCCTGGCCATTCAACCTGGCCACTGACTACCCTCGGACTGACATATAAAGCAAGCTTCTATGGAGATAAGACATCTGGACGAAAAAACAAAAGACAAAATCAGTTCTGCTCCTGACAAGCTTTTGTTACTTGTGTGGATGGCCATCAGAAAAGCTCCTATGCTGAGAGGGGAAAACAAGCAACGAGCAGACTGCTCTTGCCACCTGACTGCAGAGGCTGAAGCACTGTGTGTTCCAGAGCAAAGAGATGTACAACCAACCACCTCTTGGATTTAAGAGAGCATGGTACATGGATATTCACATACCATTCAAGACTAGGCCTACATGCATGGACTTCCGCTCTCATCAAAAAACGCCTTATAGCATAGAAAAGCTGACCTGCCTACAAGACCCTGGCCAAGGCTAAAACCTACACAGGGACAGATTCCCAAGCCAACAGGCCAGGGTGTTCTCGGCAGGTAAATCATATCAGGGACTTTTACCCTATACAGAGGCTTCCACTGGATCCTGAATGAGCTCTTCACGCTCTACATCACCCCAAACCATAGGGGCAATTGAGCACTTCAATGGACACACTTAAAATAGCTGATGGGAGGGGACAAGACAACCCTAGCCTGAACTATGCATATCAGGCAAGCAGTCTGGGGTCTCAATACAGCAGTTCCCTGCAAGGGAGTTTCTCATTTGTGCCATATATTTGATCAAACTGTCTATTCTATAAAATGTGTTTCTTCTCTATACTATTCCTGACAAAAGATCTGGGTTCCCAGAGGTCACAACCTCAAGACTAGGACAGACAGCCTGGGTGGCTATACCTGGGCAACCCTCACCTCAAGTACCACGGGAAACGGGAGGGGAGGGGGGGAATTATTAATGTTGACTCTTTTTCTTCCCAGATTATCTCACAATGATGGATGGCCCCTCATCCATGGGTCCCAATGATACAGGCTTTTGCTAAAGCCACCTATCAGACCAACTGCTGGCCCTGTCAACATCTGAACCGAGATGACGAGTCATCTCCCCACATTGTTCCAGCTGATCTCTCAACAAGGAGGACACCTCATGGACCAACTGAATGTGTAAGCTGGTGTACTGAGGAGATCATGTAGTAAATGAATATAGTCGAGTACACTACTCATGGAAACATCTTTTGAAGTATGAAAGCTGCCTGTGGAGGGTGCTCCAACTTTAGAAGGAAATTTCTGTGTGTTAAAAATGTAAGCAGCATGGGACTGGATGGTTTGACTCTGAGAATGGTACTTTTGAGATTGAGTTTGATGTTACTCTAGACATGGAGAACTTGCAGAATATGAGCAGGCATCCAATGTACATTGACTGACTATACCAAGTCTGAACCCCTGGTCTGGAAATGGTAAGACCTTGTTCAATTGTGCTCACAAAAGGAGCTTTTGTATTACTTGTACTGAAATGTGTAGTGTTCATATGTCATGTTGGGAGAAATATGCAGTTTTTACATAAATGAATCAGAACAGGATATAGATACCTAAAATCGGACAAATGCAGCCCTTTGACCTATTCAGTTGGCTTGGGCTAAGCCACAACTGGGGTGGCTGGTTGGGATCGGGATCTCTCCTCTAAGCAGGCCTGATCAACCTGCTGGGGACAGTCCTACTAGTAAGCCTCATTAAATGCTGCCTCAAATATTACACAGATATAACATCCACCAGAGTTATGTACCAAACTATGGACATGTAGCTCAATGACCAAAATGGGTGATGGGCATGCCGGGACTTGGTACTGCTTTGATTTTTTTTCTGGCACCCCAATGAGAGTCGGGCGGTAAACTGTTGGGGGAATGGTCTGCCTCTATGCCTCCTATCCAGGCTGCCCAAGTAAAGGCCTTGGGTCCAGAATATTCTCTGATAAGGAGGCTAGCAACTGGGTCACCTTCTCTCTCCCAATTCCTTCTTTTCAGAGAAGGCTTCCCCCTGTTCTGGGCACACAGTAACTTTCTCTGTCTCTTGCACATACGCATGCACCATACGGCACCTGGCCCACCCCACTTCTATATCTGTTCCCAGCAGGGAGGGAAAAGGGTATCTCGCACTACAGCACAAGAGGGGGAACGGCACAAGAAACATGCCAGATTGAAAGAGCCAGCCTCGGTGGGTAGATTGAAGGGGAAATAGGCTTTGCGAAGCCAAACATGGGTATCCCCATGTGGTCTGCTAGTTTACTACAGTTTGCATTCTTATGTAAGTCCCTAGCATGGAGCCAGTATTTTCCACCACTACTATAAGTCCTCTGCCCTCCTACTGCAAGGTACAGAGATCTGCTCTGGTCCTGCAGCCACCCAGGACTTGGCCTCGTAAGTAAATCTCTCTAATGAACTCCTTTACTGCCACCCTGGAGTTCCCTGCCTCTTTCTTTAGTCTCTCAGCACCCTCCAATTTTTAGAGACAAGTTTCACATTACTGCTTCATGCCTGGACAAGTTTAGTTAATACTACTGTACTAGTGTTAGTTTCCTGCTCTTGATAACTGTATTGTGATCATGTAACATGTAAGAAGGATGAGGGACATAAAGAGAACTCTTTTTATTATTGTTGCAACCTCTCTGTCAGTCTAAATTTATTTCAAAATTAAAGGTTTAAAAAGAAATAACAATTTTAGATTATGTATTTATCATCTATAAGCAATGTGAAGATCGGGACCATGAACCCCACAAACCTACCAAAAAGAGCTTTTAAAAAAAAGCAGTTACTGAATGAAGATAAGAAAATATCTATTCATTTCTTAGATTCCCAGGATAGCAGTTGCATTTTCCAGAGTTGGACAGTCACAGGTTTAGCCTCACCAGTTTCCATGGCCTCAAGAACACATGACAAGAGGTGGGGCCAAGATGGCAGAGTAGTCAGGTGCTTCCTGTGGTCCCTCTTACAACAAAGACACAAAAAAACAAGCGAATCGATTATATATGACAATCTAAGAGCCCTGAACATCAAAGGCAAACTTGAGGAATCAGACTGAGTGGCGGGGGAGGGAGAGAAGGTTTGGAAGCAGAGAGGACTGGCCAGACCTGACCCAGCAGGAACCAATGCCCTTCAGGCCAGATTGGCTTGTGTGTGCGGTGAGGCAAGCAGTGGCGCTTGGGAGGCGTTTTCCACGTCGGGAGAGACCCAGCGGCAAAGAGTCCATTCGGGCATCCAGAATCAGTGAAAAGTAGCACTCAGTCAGGAAAAGGTAAGTAATTGCATCTGGCCTACCAAACAGATCAAAAAACACCCACTTTGGGAAAAACTTCTCTCCCATTTACCTCCCCCCTCCCCGCTCTGCACTAGGTCCCAGGCCGGCTTCAGCGACTGCTGAGTCCCTGGGCCTGAAGTAGGACCCGTCACATGCCCTGAGCCACTCTCCTGGTCTTGGAGACGGAACATATTAACAAACAGGGAAAAAATAATCTGCCAACTCCCCTAAGCCAGGAACTCAGGGTAGGCACAGCTCCTTTGCGTAGGCATAGGCATAAGGGGTCCATAGACTTTGAATGCCTGTCACCCCTGCATAGACCTGTCTGGGCCCACTTCGACAGCGTAGGCCCTCATTACCACCATACGATAGGGTATATACCCGAAGTCTAACTTCTTCTGTTTCAGCTATATGGTGAAGTGGCAGGTTCATGACATTTGGCACTGCTCTGCCCATTAAGCAGGGTCCTCATCAACCCGCATCAGGGGCCTGAGGACTGGTGGCTCCACCCACGCCACCTAGCCACCCGCAACATGGGTCCAAGAATAAGTGGGGCCCTCCAGACCTTACGGCTAACAGCATTGGGTGCTAACAGTCCGGCTGCAAAACCCACCCACCTACGCACTCTAGGGAAGAGGGATGTGCTTTCCTCCCAGACACTCAGGCGCAGCCGTAAGTCCCTTGCTTCCTTCAGCGCGTGACCCCCTTCTGCAGCCTGATACCTGTGCCTACACCAATCACCCATGCCTATCTACAACTGAAGGTGAGAGCCTGCACCACACACTTGGTGACAAGAAAAGTAAACAGACCCCTGGGCTTACATACCTAGTAACACCTCTAACTACCTGGTGACAGTATGTTAGAGCTTCAAAGGCAACAATAATCAAACAAGCTCACATGAGCAGCCTACCTGGGTATATCACAACAAAACAAAACAATAAGTTATGATACAGTAAGCAAACATAAAATACCAATAACTTATTGATGGCTTGGAAACAACAGTCAATATCAAATCACATAAAGAGGTAGAATATGATGGCTTCAGCAAGCTTCTATAATAAAGAATCAAGAAATTTTCTGGAAGAAGAGAATTTCTTGGAATTACCGGAGATAGAATACAAAAGATTAATATAAAGAACCCTTCAAGAGATCAGGAAGGACATCAGGCAAAATGCATAACAAGCCAAGGAACACACACAAAGCAAAAGAGGATCTTCAAGTTATTCAAGAGCATAATTACAAATTTAATAGGCTTCAAGAATCCAGAGAGACAGCAATCAGAAATCCAGAAGATTAACAACAAAATTTCAGAATTAGATAACTCAATAGAAAGTCATAGGAGCAGAACTGAGGCAATGGAAGTCAGAATTAGTGAGACTGAAGATAAAGGACTTGACGTCGACTTATTTGAGGAAAAATCAGATAAAAGAATTTAAAAATATGAAAAACTCTAACAACTATGTGGGACTCTATCAAGAGGAATAAACTACGAGTGACTGGAGTACTAGAACAGTGGGGGATAACAGAAAATACAGAGAGAATTGTTGAAGATTTGATGGCAGAAAACTTCCCTGATATTGTGAAAGATGACAAGATATCTATCCAAGATGTTCATCAAACCTCACATAAGGTAGACCCCAAAAGAAAGTCACCAAGACATATTATAATCAAACTTTCCAAAACCAAAAATAAAGAGACAATTTTAAGAGTGGCTAGGGATAAACAAAAAGTCATCTACAAAGGAGAGTCAGTAAGAATGAGCTCAGACTACTCAGCAGATATCATGCAGGCAAGAAGGCAATGGGATGATGTATACGAAGCCTTGAAGGAAAAAACTGCCAGCCAAGAATTATATATCCAGCAAAACTGTCTCTCAAATATGATGGCAAAATTACGGCATTTCCAGACAAATAGAAGTTTAGGGTATTTGCAAAAACCCAACCAAAATTACAAGAAATACATGTCCTTCAGTAAGAAAATCAATAACATCAGATAACAATGCAAGACTAGAACACAGGGCAGAGCAACCAGATACCAACGTAGATTACGGAAGTCAAAAAAATAAATCAAAGCTAAGACACTGAAAATAGGGAAACAGATGTCAATATGTAAAAAATGACAACGTTAAAACAAAAAAGAGAGACTTAAAAAATGTAGACACAGATTTTTTTATATGGAGAAGAAGTCAAAGCAATATAAAGAAATAAAAGACTGGTTTAAACTTAGAAAAATAGGGGTAAATATTAGGGTAATCACAAAGGAAACTAACAATCCTACACATCAAAATAAAAAACAAGAAAAATATAAAGACTCAGCAAATACAAAATCAACAACAATGAAAAAGATGAAAAGAAAATATATAAAGAAAAATGACTCAGCACAGAAAATTACATGGAACAAAAACTGTCAACAACACACACAAAAAGACATCAAAATGACAGCACTAAACTCCTACCTATCAATAATTACGCTGAATGTAAATGGACTAAATGCACCAATAAAGAGACAGAGAGTGGCAGAAATGATCAAAAAACACAATCTGTCTATATGCTGCCTACAGGAGACACACCTTAGACTTAAAGAGACAAATTAAAACTCAAAGGATGGAAAAAATATGTCAAGCAAACAACACTCAAAAAAGAGCAGGAGCGGCAATACTAACCTCTGACAAAATAAACTTTAAAGTAAAAGCCACCACAAAGGATAAGGAAGGACACTATATAATGATTAAACAGTCACTACACCAGGAGGACATAACTATATTAAATATTTACAAACAAATTCTAACAGCATTGAAAGGAGAGATAGACAGCTCCACAATAACGGTAGGAGATGTCAACAAAAATCACTTTTGGTGAAGGACAGAACATCCAGAAAGAAGCTCAATCAAGACAGGGAAGATCTAAATGCCACAATTAACCAACTTGATCTCATGGACATATACCGAACATTCCACCCAACAGCAGCGAAGTATACTTTCTTTTCCAATGCACATGGAACATTCTCCAGAATAGACTACATGTTAGGCCATAAAGCAAGCCTTAACAGAATCCAAAACATCGAAATATTACAAAGCATCTTTTCTGACCATAAAGTCATAGAAATAGAAATCAGTAACAGGAAAAAGCAAGGGAAAAAAATCAACCACATGGAAACTGAACAACACCCTACTCAAAAACTACTGGGTTATAGAAGAAATTAAGGATGGAATAAAGAAATTCATAGAATCAAATGAGAATGAAAATACATACCACCAGCACCTTTGGGACACAGCAAAAGCAGTGCTCAGAGGTCACTTTATAGCAATAAATGCACACATCCAAAACGAAGAAAGGACCAAAGTCAAAACGTTAACCCTACAATTCGAAAAAGTAGGAAGAGAACAGCAAAAGAAGCCCTCAGGCACCAGAAGAAAGGAAATAATAAAAATTAGAGCATAATTAAACGAAATAGAGAATAGAAAAACAATTGAAATTGTGAAGACCAAAAGCTGGCTCTATGAAAAGATGAACAAAACTGATAAATCACTGGCCAAACTGACAAAAGAAAAACAGAAGAGGAAGGAAATAACTCGTGTAAGAAATGAGATGGGTGATAACACAACAGAACCAACTGAAAGTATAACAGTCATAACAGAATACTATGAAAAACTGTACTCTAATGAATTTGAAAACCTAGAGGAAAAGGACAAAACTCACTACCCACCTAAACTAACACAAACAGAGGTAGAACTAAAGAAATCCATAACAATAGAAGAGATTGAAAAGGTAGTTTAAAAACTCCCAAACAAAAAAAAAGACCTGGCCCAGACAGTTTCACTGGAGAATTCTACGAAACTTTCAGAGAAGAGTTAACACCACTACTACTAAAGGTATTTTAGAGTGTAGAAAAGGATGGAATACTCCCAAACTCATTCTATGAGGCCAGCATAACCCTGATACGAAAACCAGGTAAAGACACCACAAAAAGAGAAAACTACAGACCAATATCCCTCATGAACACTGACGCAAAAATCCTCATCAAAATTCTAGCCAAGAGAATTCAACAACATATCAAAAACACAATTCACGACGACCAAGTGGGATTCATACCAGGTATACAGGGATGGTTCAACATTAGAAAATGTAATCCATCACATTAATAAAACAAAAGACAAGAACCACATGATCTTATCAATTGATGCAGAAAAGGCATTTGACAAAGTCCAACACCCACTCATGATAAAAACTCAGCAAAATAGGAATACAAGGGAAATTCCTCAACATAATTAAGGGCATTTATACAAAGCCAACAGCCAACATCATCCTAAATGGAGTGAGTCTGAAAGCATTCCCCTTGAGAACAGGAACCAGACAAGGATGCCCTTTATCACCACTCGTACTTAACACTGTGCTGGAGGCCCTAGCCAGAGCAATTAGGCTAGAAAAAGAAATAAAGGGCATTCAAATTGGTAAGGAAAAAGTAAAAGTATCACTACTTGCAGATGATATGATATTATACACAGAAAACCCCAAAGAATTCACAAGAAAACTACTGGAACTAGTAGAAGATTTCAGCAAAGTATCAGGATACAAGATAAACATACAAAAATCAGTTGGATTCCTCTACACCAACAAAGAGAACTTCCAAGAGAAAATCACCAAATCAACACTATTTACAATAACCCCCAAGAAGAAAAAATACTTAGGAATAAATCTAATCAGAGACATAAAAGACCTATGCAATGAAACCTACAAGACACTACTGCAAGAAACCAAAAGAGACCTGCATAAGTGGAAAAGCATAACTTGCTCATGGACAGGAAGACTCAACATTGTGAAAACATCAGTTCTACCCAAAGCAATCTACAGACACAGTGTCATCCCGATCCAAAGTCCAACGGCATTTTTTAATGAGATGGAGAAACAAATCACCAACTTCATATGGAAAGAGAAGAGGTCCCAGATAAGTAAAGCATTACTGAAGAAGAACAAAGTGGGAGGCCTCACACTACCTGATTTTAGAACGTATTATACTGCCATGGTAGTCAAAACAGCCTGGTACTGGTACAACAACAGATACATAGACCAATGGAACAGAATTGGGAATCCAGACATAAATTCATCTACCTATGAGCAGCTGATATTTGACAAAGGCCCAAAGTCTGTTAATTGGGGAAAAGACAGTCTCTTTAACAAATGGTGCTGTCGTAACTGGATAGCCATCTGCAAAAAACTGAAACAAGACCCATACCTTACACCCTGCACAAAAACTAACCAAAATGGATCAAGGACCTAACTATAAAATCTAAAACTATAAAGATCACGGAAGAAAAAATAAGGACAACGCTAGGAGCCCTAATACAAGGCATAAACAGAATACGAACCATAAGTAACAATGCACAAACACCAGAAGAGAAATTATATAACTGGGAGCTCCTAAATATCAAACACATATTATACTCATCAAAAGACTTCACCAAAAGTGTAAAAAGACAACCTACAGACTGGGAAAAAGTTTTTGGCTTCGACAAATCCGATCAGCATCTAATCTCTAAAATCTACAAGATACTGCAAAATCTCAACAACAAAAAGACAAATAATCCAGTTAAAAAATGGGCAAAGGATATGAACAGGCGCTTCACCTAAGAACACATTCAGGTGGCTGACAGACACATGAGGAAATGCTCACGATCATTAACCACTAGAGAAATGCAAATCAAAACTACCATGAGATACCATCTCACCCTAACAAGGCTGACATTAATCCAAAAAACACAAAATAATAAATGTTGGAGGGTTGTGGAGAGGCTGGAACAGTTATACACTGTTGGTGGGAATGTAAAGTGGTACAACCACTCTGGAAATCAATTTGGCGCTTCCTTAAAAAACTAGAAATAGAAGTACTATACAATC
>NW_004444093.1:2075424-2131077 GCF_000243295.1 Trichechus manatus latirostris | reverse complement strand
TGAAGAACACCAAAGACACAAGGAAAGTATTAGCCCAAGAGACAGAAAGGGCCACATAAACCAGAGACTTCATCAGCCTGAGACCAGAAGAACTAGATTGTGCCCAGCTACCACCAATGACCACCCTAACAGGGAACACAAGAGTCCCTGATGGAGCAAGAGAAAAGTGGGGTGCAGAACTCAAATTCTAGTAAAAAGACCAGATTTAATGGTCTGAGACTGGAGGAACCCCGGAAGACATGACCCCAAGTCTCTCTGTTAGCCCAAAACTAAAACCATTCCCGAGGCCAACTCTTCAGACAAAGATTAGACTGGACTTGAAATGAGAACTTGTGAAGAGTGTGCTTCTTTGCACAAGTAGATACATGAGACTAAATGGGCAGCTCCTGTCCGGACTCAAGGTGAGAAGGCAGAGAGGGTCAGGGGCTGGTTGAATGGACACTGGAAACCCAGGGTGGAAAGGAGGAGTGTGCTGTCACAGTACGGGGAGAGCAGCTAGGGTCACATGACAATGTATGTATGAATTTTTGTATGAGAGACTGACTTGAATTGTTAACTTCCACTTAAAGCATAACAACAACAATAATAATAATAATAAACACATGATAAGAATGATACACTTTGAGCATCTTAGCACCCTGGTCCAGAGTGGTAGGGTGGTGGTGTTTCCTGGCATGCTCTGGCCTGGGAGTCAGGAAGTCTAGGTCTTAAGCTTAGTTGTGGCATTACTACCTGGTTGTGTGACCAACTTTGCATGACACCGCTGTCTGTGCCACAGTTTCCTGTACCATGTGAGGCTTTGGACTAGACCAGGGGTCTGCAAACTAATCAGTTGACTGTTTCTGTACAGTCCAGAAGCAAAGAATGGTTTTTACATATCTAAATGGTTGAAAAAATTTGTGACACATGAAAATTACATTAAATTCAAATTTCAGTGTTCATAAATAAATTTTGTCTTTGTCTGCTTTCACACTACAAGGCCAGAGATAAGCATGGCCTGCAAAGCCTAAAATATTTACTATCTGGCCCTTTACAGCAAAAGATTGCCGACCCCTGAGAGGACCATTCTAAGGATATTCTAGTTCTAACCAGTTACGGGTCCTCAAAAAAGAGGAAGACCCTCGACGAGATGGACTGACATAGTGGCTGCACCAATGGGCTCAAACATACCTAATGACTGCGAGGATTGAGCAGGACCTTTTTCGTCGTTACACATAAGGTCGCTATGAGTCAGAACCGACTGGAGGGCATGTAGCAACCACCTAAGAACACATTATGAGTCACATAGAAAGAACCTTAGCCGCATGGAATCTGTCGCGGTGTCAGATGTAGTAACCAAGGTCCCCAAAGCCACCTGGACTCACACTAGGAGCGTCAGAAGTGCTCTAGCCAGGTCCCACCTACTGGGAGGCAGTATGTAGCACAGAATGGTCAAGATTTTCAGTCTGGAGCGGGGCTGACCCACTGGTTACCTAGGTGACCTTGGGCAAGTCACCTCACCTCCCTCTTCCCCTATAAGCGGCAATAATATCAGCACTCATCTCACAGGACTCTAGTGAAGATGAAGAGAAAGGACGCGAGTTAAGGTCTGGCGCCCGGCTTTGCACCGGCAGATGCGGAATCAATGGTGCCTCCGGCTGTATGCTGTAGCCCCTGTGAATCGCGCATCAGGCCGGGGCCTGTCCTCAGCCCCCTAGGAAGGCGCGAAAGCCGTGAGCAGGGCCGCGGGGCTGCAGGGAGGCCGGGCCTCGCCGCTCCGCCCTCCGCCCTCGGTTTCCCTGACGGTGGCACGGGGGCTGTCCGCGGAGCCGGGGCGTCCCCACGAGTCTCGGCCACGCGCAGGCAGTCCCTCTGGCCCGCGCCCCCCGCCCCAGGCTCGGTGGAGCCTCGCCCCTACCCCAGAGAGACCACCAAACCTGCCGTCTGGGAACTCACCAGGTGTCTCCACGGCAACAGCCAGTCTACCCCGACCCCCCGCGCCCGCCAGTTGGGCGCCTGACAACAAGGCGCGCTCCTATTGGCTCCGAAGCCTGCCCCGCTAGCCAATCAGCGGGGGCGCTCGCGCCGTCCGCGCGCCCTGCCCCTCCGCGCGGTTTCCAGCTTCTTGGTTTGGTGGGCGGGCTCTGGGTGTCGCCGGATTGGGGCTCCGAGGGGTCCACCGTTTCTACTAATTGTGAAGCACAGCTCACTGCCCGGCCGGAAGCAGTCGCTAAACGACGAGGTGTGTTATTGTTACTACCTGGGACAGGTGCTTGGAAGGCCACGCAAGCTGGGGAGACACTTTAGATGGAAACCGGAGGAAGGGCATTGTCATTCATAGTGCTGTCAGTGGTTAAGAGCTTGGCTGCTAACCAAACGGTCGGCAGTTCAAATCCACCAGCTGCTCCCTGGAAACCCTATGGGGCAGTTCTACTCTGTAAGACCGCTATGAGTCGGACTCTACTCGATGGCTACAGGTTTTCTCCTCTTCCAAAAGCTGGGAGGCACAGGTACATCAAAGTATTGAAAGAAAGAAAAAAAGAGCAAGTAAACGACCAGCATGGGGTGGGGTAGTGTTACCCCCGAGGGTAGGGAGGCCGACCGGACTCAGTGGGTCCTTGTCCTTCTCTTGTAAGAATACAGAGGAGACAATTTTTGGGTTCAGTTTAAACAGGTTTATTTTACTTGTGACAAGTAAAAGGAGTCATTCGGGGCTCATGCCTTTCCAAAAGACTGACTCACAAGGGGAAACAAGGCTAGGGCTTATATGGGTTCGGTGGGGACAATAGACCAATGAATATTCAGTGGGTTTCTTCGAAGGGGCAAGTACTCCTTGGAATGGTAATGCACACTAATTAGGTTGCGCACACATCTGGAATCCAAGATGGAACCCGCTGATATTCAAGACGGAGTACCCTCGGCAGCTCTCAGCATCACTTATTATGGGATATGGCACAAGCACATTGATCTTCTGTACTGGGCCAAGGGAGATCAAACAGCAGTCACACACTGTTCTGCACCTGCAGAGCCCGTAAGGAGGGGGAAGTAGTAATTCCCGGGTTTTTTTTAACCTTATTTTATGTTGACAGGATATGGTACCGGTTTACCCAACTTCCAACTGGTAATCTTTTAACAGCTCTTTTTATTCCATCAGCACAGTTAACCCTATCTGTCTCGGTAGGGGAAGCGTTGTAGAGCTGGAAAAAAAGGTTTCATCATCGAAGGGTTTCTTGATGATTGTCTCGGACTGGGAAAGTCACTGCCTTGGGAACTAAAAACAGTATTTTAGGAAGGACTTCACAGTGTGGTTGAATTCATAGCTGTTTAAGGCCAACAAGGATGTTTTAAATAGAAATCAATGTTACGGCCTTCTTTTAGACCTTATTTAAAGACAGTAAAATCATGCTGAAGAATACAGTCAGTTCAGTACAATAAAGCTTTATTAATAAGCCAGGAAGTACAAAATAATTAAGTCACTTGAAGGGTACAGCCTTGGAGGAAGGGGAGTGTGGGGAACAGAAGCATAAACAGATGGTTTCAAAAGTTTGAAGATAACAAGCAGCCTTGGATGCAGCTCCCACCCGAGTTATAGGTTGAAAATGAGCTGGAGTGAAACAGTTGAAAAAAGGTGGGGAGGGCGGCCCTAGCAGAAGGGAGTAGTCTGTGCAGATCATGCAGGAACCTCGGGCAGCACAGTATTGGTTGGATAGGTGCCACTGAGTACGTTCCGACTCATAGTGACCCTACTCATAGCAACCCTATGTACAACAGAATGAAATACTGCCCGGTCCTGCACCATCCTCACAATCATTGCTATGTTCGAGCCCATTGTTGCAGCCACTGTGTAACACAGTATTACCAGGAGGCAAAGCTCGGGCCACAAGTGGAGAAAGAAAACTGGAGAGGTGGGAGCGGCAGCCATGCAGGCAAGTAGATGACAAACACCCTGACTACAGTGGGAATGGCAGATTTTAAGACAGGGAGGCCAGATAGGAGACTGCTACATTCAGTCCCTGAGAAAGGGTCAGTTCCGAATCCCATCCTTGGGCACTCAACCATTCATTCACATGCATTCAAATTCAATCCACAAACATCCTCTCAACTCCTCCAGTAAGCAGGAGACCCATAAAAAACACATGGTTGAAAGAATGAGTGCAGAAACAGGTCAGGCAGTGAGCCAGCGGAAAGGAACTCCTAAGGTCTAGCTTTTACAACAGCCCTAAAGGGTGGTCAGGTACAAACAGCAAGCACAGGCATATTTCATTGGAAACTAACTTTATTAACTAGCATTATAAACTGAGTAGGCTGAAAATCTCAATTTGGTATTTCCATGGTGTACTGAAGACAAGGATCATCAAACCTTTAACTGCAGGGCAATACAGTGCCCACCAATGTCCAGGTGGTCACAGATGTAAACTCTGCATCCAACATCTGGGAAGCTACTGAAACGAAGACTTCCTCTGTGCTACTCCCATCCTGTCTATCTTCTGAAATGGGGAAGCAAGATACAGTATTTAGATGGGGGGCAGGGGGGCAGAGATCTATTCACTCAGTTTCTAGTTGCAGACATTACATTTCCAGGTTTGGCATCTGGGACATGGGTTTCACAAGGTACACTGGTATGAGTCAGGGGAGAAGGTGGTGCTCAGGAATACCAAGGGAAGGTCCCTGAAGCCCAGGCTGCCTTCCTCCTCTGTCTGGCACAGTAGTATGGTGGAGAACCACCCAGACCACCCCAGGCTGAAGACAGGTGCATCTGGTCAGGGGAGTCTGCAGGAAGATGCAAGCTGGACCAGCTGCCCACCCCTCCCTGCCTGCCAGCCCTGCACAGGGGTATGAGCACTGGGCCTCCAGGCTGAGCCCTTCACCCTCAGATTTGAGGAGCTGATGTACATGGAACACAGTTGCCCTAAAAACAGGAAACATCCCACCTCCCAGGCTCCCTACATTCCCCTCCCCATAAACCAAGTCTGCTGCCAAGGAAGGCCCAGAATGCTGGGGGTGGGGGAATGCAGAGAAGTAAAGCAGTCATGTTTGGAGAAAGATCTCTGTTCATTTATTTGATACTGGGAAGAGCAGGACTTTGAGGTTACAGCATGTCTGCACAAGCGGGTGCCAGAAGCTGGCACCCACCAGGCCTTCACTCTGCTGCGAGGCCATTCTGGAGGAGGCAGCCAGCTCACATGCCCTGGATGCCCTCCATGCCAATCATAAGAAAGTCATGACTGTCCCCTTCTTGCCAATCTGCCAGGGCTCCAGGGGGTAAAAGCGGATAATTATCCTTTAGAAAATAGAGAAAAAGATGTCATCAGCTCCTTGTCTTACACTTCAAATTCCAAGATGCTCAGCCAGGCACCTCCCACCATGGGCTCCAGGCCTACCAGCCTCAGCCCACCAGGCACTTTGCAAGCCTGCCTCACCCCAGTAATGACCTCCCCCACCCACTGGACGGAGCGGTGGGCCTGTTGGGCTGATGATGGCGGCTGCACATCGGCATTGCCCAGCCAGGACAGACCCTCAACATGGCATCCTCTGTGGTTACTGCATGTTTATTTCTTTAAGACTGTGTCTCAGCAGCAGCCCTCCTCCAGACTACAAGCCCCTGGGGGCACCGCAATACCTCAGCCACCTGTCTTCTCAAAGCTGGGCTCCATGCCAGGCACAGGGTGGCCCCCACTAATGTCTGTGGACTTAATGAATGTGCCCATCACAGAGGATAATGGGACATTCCTGGTGAAGACCACCAGGGCTTGGGATAGCCTGGCAGGAAGGTGGGTGACGGCCTCAGTTTTTCTATCTGTAAAATCAGCATAATGGAGGTATCTTCCTCATGGGGAAGGCTTGAAATGATCAAATGAAATCACATATGAAAAGTACCTGGCCCATAGTAAGCATTCAACCATTACCTATTATTAGCATTCTTACAGCTTGGGGACAAGGTCTAAGCTTCCATCAGGAATAGCCACTCTACTAGACTTCCTGGGCCAGTAAAGGCTCAATTCTGGACCATATCCTTTCAAGTTTCTGTTGCCCTTAGTTCCTCACAGGCATGGACTTAGCCCAGGAATATTTTTCATCCAGGAAGAAATTTCAACCCTGCCAGAGTCCCAGGTTTGGGGGCTGTAGGCACCTCTTGGAGGGTCATTTAATCCATCCCGCTCTATTCACAGAACAGGAAGTTGCAAACCTTAGATGGCTCATAGCCGGGTCTGTCTGGGGTCCCCCAGCTGTGCTGGGCCCAGAACTCAAGTCTCCAGACACCCAAGCCAATGCTTTTTCCACCACTCTGTGACCTGTGACCATCCTGGGAGCCTCCACCTGGGACTTGGTTGGGCCATAGGCCCAAAGGTCACAGTGGGAGGACATATCCAGAATTCCTCCTGACAGCCTGAAAAAGTTATAGAAAACCAGACTGCAGATTTTTTAAGAGACAGACCTAGAGATAGATATTAATGGCTATGACTACCTCCAGTAACAACATCCTACCCTGCCACGTGCCGAAGCAGGTACAGTGTCCAGACCATCCCATACGACCCTTACAATGCCCCCAGAAAGTGAGTAAAGGCAAACCTTCCCAGGCATAGACAAAGACACTGAGCCGAGAAGCCACACCTTGCCCACAGCAGATCCACAAATGCATTCAATTGGGCAGCCATTCTGCAGGTGGACCCACCACCATAGAGCCCCAGGGGTCAAAGGACCCCGGGTATCGGAGGCCCTGATGTGTCCTTCTTGGGCAGGGCGAGTAATGTATTTTTTTCCCCAATGTTACGAAAAGGCCCTGAGATGGGACCACTGCCCTGGTCTCACAGCAGCCCCGGCAATGCCGGGAAAAGGGCTCCCTCCCGCCACTACGCACCGGTCCTGGCCCAGGGCCAGTTCCTTGGTAAGGAACTCGAAAAAGTGGGCGCTGTGTCCGCGGTTCTCCTCGGCCGTACCCACCACACCAATGGAGGACACGAGCAGCTGCGCACAGGGCTCTGCGGAGCCGTTCACCACCATGGCCAGGCCGGGCCGCACCATCACGTTCACGCGCTGCGAGAAGCACAGAAGTCTCCCTTAAGGCCGGGGCGAGCAGGAGCGGAGACGCGCGGGGCCGGGACTGGGGGTCGGGCCGGAGTCCTCGGAGATCATGACGCGGTCATAGCTGGGAGGGGCAACACGAAGCCTACGTGGGAGGACCCGGCGTCCCAGTCGCAGGCGATCAAGGGGGAAGGCGGGCGATGCTCGAAAGAAGGACCAAGGGGTCACGGGGGGGCCCAGCAGCCTCCCCGCCTGCCACGGCCCACGCTCACCTCCTCGGGTTTGCTCAGGATCGCGGCGGTAGCCGCGCAGAGCCGTTTCTCCAGCCCTGCAGGCACGCGGTCAGCTGGCAGATTCGTGTCCAGCTCCAAAAACGGCATGTCGGCTGCACGATGTGTGGCCGCGACTGAGTGTGTAACCGCAGAGTTTCGCTTGGAGTTCCAGAACGTCGCAGAACAGGGAGACAACCGGGCGCCATGGAAACCGAGCTCCTCATTGGCTGAGCAGCGCTGCCTGATTGGCTACCAAAGCTGCGCCCTGGCCTCGCCCACAACCGTCACGTGCATGGGCGCTGATTTCCGGAAGTCCCATGACCCGCCACGCGGAACAGCGTACCAAGCCGTGGCCCCGGCCACGGTGCCTCAGCACCGGTCCTGCTGCATATCTCACCCGTCGCAGCCGCTGTAGGCTGTAGGCGTCCGGGTCCTTTGGCGTTGGGGCGCTGCGGCTATCCGCTTCCTAATTCGTTTTTGAATGGAGGTCTGAATCCCTGCAAGCACACACACCCACTTGTAAGGCCCTTCCTCGTCACAAGGGTTAAAAGAAAATTTTTTTGAATGAGTTGCCACCATTTTAAACTCAGACTTCACGTTAAACATCGGAATCTGCACTTCTCTTGAACAATCAGGAGACCTGGGTACTCACTGCACCCACCACCCCCTCTACCCCCACCGCACCCCCCGGCCCCGCCGCCGACATGTGTCTGCATCTGTGGCCTCTCTATCCTCTGAGTGAACCACTTTCCACCAGGAGTGGGGCCGGGGCCCAGCTACACTCCCAGCAGTGTTTACCCTAGTCTGTATTTTTATAGTCAAAAACCATAGATGTGATTTAAAATATGGATGTCTGTTGGTATGACTAAACATGGTTCTCTCTTGTTCTTTCATCAGTGTTGCAAACCTGACTTGATTGAGAACACCACTGAAATTTTGTGTGAACAATTGGAATTACATGTCACATTCTGTATAATTGTACCTATACAAGAAGCCTCCATGGAAGGTAGGTGAGCAAACAGGCTCTGTCTTCATTCATAACTCTGTCCCATTAGCTCTTTATCAGATGACTCAGATGTCAGAGTGTCTAGAAGACAAGACAGGTTGGTGGTGACAATCCTGAGGGGAGAGAGCAGGGACAGACTGAAAGTCTGGGGCCCAGAGGGGGGCCTGGAGAAGATAACTGGTTTCGGTTACAGGTAGGCATGGGAAAGCAAGGCTGCGTGCTATCCCTGTAGAACAAGGGAATAGCCTGGGACACAGGGAGGTTCACGGCCCAGTCCTGCACCCCCCACTGTGGGAGAAGAGACCTCTGAGACCTCGGCTATTCCCGGTTCAGACATTTCTTCCCCCGCCAGGTTAACCTGCTCCCTGCCAGGACTGAGAAGGGAGTAGTGGGGCTAAGGAGCCAAGAGGGGTTCCCAATCTGGCCTGGGGTTGGGGAGGTCAGGAAGTCTCCCTAGAGAGATGACGTAGTGCAAAATGCCAAAAGACCAGGAAGGGCCAGCAGGCAACAAAGGTGAGGAGAGACCCTCTGAGCAGAGAGAACAGCATGAGCCAAGGCCTGGAAATGACAGACCCCGTTTGTGCTTGGAGGGTTGGGGCAGCAGCTTGAATGCAAAGTTCAATAGCTTGCACTTTAGCCTCCTAGCAGTGAGGAGGCAGGAAGGTTTAACAGTGGAGGAACGCGACCAAAGATGTGTTCACTAATGCTTTCTCAGGTAGTTCAGTGGTAGAATTCTCACCTCCCGTGCTGGAGACCCAGATTCAATTCCCAGCCAGGGCACCTCACGTGCAGCCCCACCCATCTGTCAGTGGAGGCTTGTGAGTTGCTATGATGCTGAACAGGTTTCATCAGAGCTTCCAGACTAAGACAGACTAGGAAGAAAGTCCTAGCAATCTATTTCCAAAAATCAGTCAGTGAAAACACTATGAATCACAACAGTCTGATCCTGTTGTGCATGGGGTCCCCATGAGTGGGGGGCCAAACTTATGGCAGCTAACAACAACAATACTCTTTCTAGAGGTCATGTGGAAGCTGGTGGGAATGACTGACTAGAGTGGGAAGAAAAAGAAGGAAGAAAGCATGGAGGGAACTGTGGACAATAAACCATGCAGGTATGTGTTGCTCCCCGTCAAGGAGAGGCAGCCACATCTCTTTATTCTGACCACACAGAGCCTCTGTGGGTGGCCCTGCAGGCTGGGCCACCATTCACTGCAATAAAATCTATACCAAGGGCCTCAGCTTCTTCATGGAAGGGTCCACCGGAGGCAGGTCCTTGGCCTTCATGATGACTGCATGGGCCGCCTGGAAGAGGTCCTCCCGGACCGCGGCCTCCACACACTGGCGCCGTGCAGGCAGTATGGGTCGGTCTTCGAAGATTTGGCAGCCGGCACTGACAGGCTGTGAGGAGAGGGAGCTGGGCGAAGGAGCTAAATGCAGCCACACACAGACAGCAGGCCTGCTTCAGGGCTCCCCCGCGTAGACTTTCCCTCCTCTCTCACATGTGTGAGGGGCTGAGGGTCCCCTCCTAGAGGACACTGGGAGGCTCCTCCACGTTTCTGCGGGGTGGGGTAGTGAAGCCCTGTTTTACAGTTGAAGACATCAAGCAAGACTCAGAGAGGTGAAGTGACTTGCTCAGGGTCCCACAGCCAGGAACTTGGGATGTCAGCTCCCACCTAGGGCACACCACTGCCCAGCAGGCCACCCCACCCATCACATTCACGTGCATCAGCTCCGTGATGGCCACCGGTCAGCCACAGAGATGTGGGGCCCGGCAAGGAAGGCCTTGTTCTGCAGGAACTTGTCCTCAAGCAGCTGCAGGCACCTGTCCAGTTTGGCGAGCTTGGCCGCCAGTGTCTCAGGAGGCACTGGCTCACCCAGGAACACAGGGAACACCACCTAGTGGGCAGACAGGCAGAGCGAGGGGTCAGGGACCTGCCCAAAGCCCAGTGTGGTTCCCCCCTTATCTGATCCATCACCAGGCCTTTGACTTTCTCCTCACCGCCCTCCCCAACTCCTTCCACCCATGGCCACTGCCAGCCCAGGCCTCTCATCATCTCAGACACAGCAACAACCTCTCCCTCTCCCTGGGTCCTCGTGCAGTGTAGACAGTGGGATCCTTTTGCAATCCCAATCTGCCTGTATTCTATCCCTGCATAAAGCCTTCCGTGGCTCCCTACTACCCTCACAACAAAGGCCTCAATGCAAGACCCGCCCCAGTGCAGCAGTCATCCTCTGCCCACTGCCCACTGCCCACCTACTACTACACACCAGGCTTCTCAAGCACAAATGCGCATGTAAATCCCCCTGGGATCTGGTTAAAGTGGGGCTTCATCAGTGGGTCTGCGGCGGGCCTGAGACTCCGTTTCCAACAAGCTCCTGGTGATGCTGATGCTACTGCTCCATGAACCACATTTTGATTAGCAGGAATCCTGGGTGGTACAAATGGTTAACATGCTTAGCTGCTAACGAAAAGGTTGGAGGTTCGAGTCCACCTAGAAGCACCTTGGAAAAAGGCCTGGTGATCTACTTCTGAAAAACTAGCCATGGAAAACCCATGGAGCACAGTTGTACTCCAATACACATAGAGTCTCCATGACTCTAGGTTGACTTGAGGGAAGTGGTAAGACGAGAAATTGAATTTTTTCTCCCCAAAAAGGCAATACTCCCAGGCAGCCTGGACTATGCAAAAGGGCATAGGATTAACTACCAATAGTAAGGAATCGAGGCATCTTGGGGGAGTTACTCCCTGGCTCTGTGCCTCAGTTTCCCCTCTGGATAAACGAGTTGGTTGGACTAGGCAATCTTGACATCTGTTATGGATTGAATTGTGTCCTCCCAAAATAAGTGTTGTAAATCCTAACCTCTATGCCTGTGGTTATAATCTCATTTTGGAATGGGCTGTCTTTGTTATGTTCATGAGACAGGATTAGTATAGAGTGTGTTCTGAGTCTATCAGTTTTGAGATATAAAAGAGATTGAAACAAGCAAGCAAAAGAAGCAGAGATGGGGGAAGAGAAATGCCAAGCCACGTGAAGATCAGCCAGGAGCAGAAGCTCAGAAGAGCCAAGGACCTCCCTGCAGAGTCAGCAAAGAAAGCCTTCCCCTGGAGCCGGCACCCTAAATTCAGACTGCTAGCCTCCTAAACTGTAAGAGAATAAGTTTCTCTTTGTTAAAGCCATCCACTTGTGGTATTTCTGTTATAGCAGCACTAGATAACTAAGATGGCATCCTAAAGTTTGGCGGTTCTAAGGACTCAGGTTTGACAGAATTTTTTATAGAGAAAGCATCCTGGGTGGTGCCTGCCCCACCCCCCACGCCTTACTTTCTGCCACAGGGTGCAGGTGCAGCTGCTCCTCAGGGCCATGTGTTGCCATGCCAGGTACTCGTCTACGTGGATACAGGTCTGGATGTCCTGGGGGTACAAGTGGTCTGGGGTCTCATACTTGCGGCTCAGATAGAGCAGGATGGCAACACTGGGGGGACATGGCAGGGTGGGGGCATGCCCAGTCACCCCATGGGGCCAGGCCCAGTGCAGTGTGGGCCCTGCTAACCACATGCTCTTTCCCCATGCCCTATGGGGGTCATTTCACTATCCCCATGGTGCAGGGGAAGTTGGTGAGGCTCAGAGAGGTGACTGCCAGGGGTCATACAGCTCTACACTGGGCAGCCCCATCATCTGAACCAAGGCCACCAAGTAGGAAAGGATATGTCATGGGGATTCAGAAGGGGGGTTGGTCAGGGAGGCTTCCAAGAGGACAGGCGTGGGTCTTGAAGGATGAGAGCAGCTTTGACAGACAAAGCACGGAGAGCACCAGGAACCAGGCCAGCTGCCCTCAAGCACTCTCCTCAGGGGTAGGAAGGCCTCTCAGATGCCACTGGGGCCTGTCCACCTCTGTTCCACCTACCCAGAGCCTCCACCCACTTCTCCCCATATCATATCTGGCCTGGCAGCCTGGAGCCCCAGGTATAAAACTGTCCAGAGGATAAGCTCTGGGGCCAAATGGCTCTGAGTGGAATCCCAGCTTTCAAAAGCGTACCACCAACCTGCAGGCCAGCCCCTGTCCCTCCAACCCACCTCTAACCCATCAGCAAACCCTGTGGCTCGACCTTCAAGACAGAGTCAACTGATCACTTCTCCCACGTGCACCACCAGCAGCAGCCCAGCACCCCTCACCTGGGCTACTGTAGTTCCCTCCCACCAGGGTCTCTGTTTCCACCTGATACGGAGACCCTAAAAATTATTATAAGGCATCTGGTCTGAGTAAGCAAAGCAAAAGTGGGGTCCACTTTCACTTGTGTAGAAAACTTGTAGACAGAAAGCTAAACTGGTTAGTGTAGTTCTATTATCTAATATTTAAGAGAATATGGTTTTTCCTTGTAACAAAGCCAAGGAGCTTTTATGTAACTTTTGCATTTCCAGAGAAGAATGTCCAGTGACCCCTCTGTGACCCACTATGGTTGTTAAGTGGTAACTAACCAAAAAAGCACCCATATCACCAAGTAGTAGCTATCTTACTTCACCAAGTATCAATCAGAATTTTGTTAGCTTGTTCCCAAAGGGCCTTAAAACAAAACTGGAAGCCACCAAACAATCTAATGTCACTAAGTAGGTAACTAGTCAACAAAAACTCCGTAAACCAATCATTATTAAGGTCCCACTTTGTTATCCTGCCTTTGACAATGATGTATCTTTACTTCTTTCTGTAATAGTATATTAGAGACTCTCTGATTGTGATTCAGTAGATCCTGCTAGTGTCTTGTGCCTGGTGCACACTGGCAGAGCCTTCGTTGTAATGATTGTCTTTTTCTTTGCTTAATAAAAATCTTTTTTAATTAAATTTTAGTCTTGGGTCTTTTTTCCCCATGACATACCCCAGCCAGAGGGACACTTTAAAGCTCTCCTCTGCTCAGAACTTCCAATGGCCCTCCTCACCGTCTTCCCCTGTCCCTTCTGACCTCCCCTCCTACTCTCTCCTATCACCGTAGCCATGCTGGCCGCCCCGCTGTCCTGCCTGCACCCTAAGCATCCCCCACCTCATAGCCTTTGCCCAAAACACTCTTCCCCACGTGCCCCCTATTCCTGCAGGTCAGGGCAGTCTTCCTTCAACATCCCACTCCAATCCCGCCCACCCCAGCCTGCACTAGACTGTGAGCTCCAGGAGGGCATGGGCTCTGCTCACTGCTCTCCCTGCAGGGATATAACTGTGCCTGGCTCCAGCCAGTGCTCAAGAAAAAGCAGCTCTCTGGCATTCGCTCATCTTTCTAGGGGGAACTGAAATTGGGCCTGCCCCACAGGATTGGTGGGAGAAGCAGTAGATCTAAAGTGCCTGGTATAAAAACCAAAAACCAAACCAGCTGCCGTCAAGTTGACTCTGACTCATGGCAACCCCATGTGTGCAGAGTAGAACTGCGCTCCATAGGGTTTTCAGTGGCTGATTTTTCAGAAGTAGATCACCAGGCCTTTCTTCCAAGGTGCCTGAGTGGACTCAAACCTCAAACCTTTTGGTTAGCAGACAAGCGCATTCACGGTTTGCACTCCCAGGGACACCTGGTACAGCCATTGCTGTTACTTAGTGCTCTCCTTCCGAGGGCTGGGCTGGCCTGGAAGTAGGCTGGACCCTGTGACCTTGTTCAAGTCTCTCCCCTCTCTGACCCTCAGTTTCCCCACGTGTAGAGTAGGGCAGGGGAAAGAGTGGGGATGCCATGACTTCAATGGCCCTGTCTACCCTGGTTGCCTCTGCCCGCTCTCTACCTGTGGCTGGCACAGGTGCTCAGGCACACAAGCCTCAATCCAAGCCATCAATAGGAGACATGCAGATGGCTGGCTGGCCTACAAGGCTTGGGAGCAGCCTGGATCCTCAGTTACCTCTCGGCCAAGGTGAAGTCCCTGTCCTTCAAGGCCAGCACCTTCCCCATGGGGTTCACCTGGGCAAAGGCGTCGCTGTGGTGCTGGCCTGCAGGGGAGCCCAGTGAGGTGGCAGGGGAGGAGAGTCCTGAGCCTCCTGTGGTCTCTGCCCACCTCCCACCAATGCCCAAGCACCAACTTCCTGAGGGCCCTATCCAGGAGTTGCATAAGGGAAGAGGAGGCTACTCTGCTGGTCATTGGATCAAGACCTTGACCCCACCAGAGGTCCACCCTTCTGATGCCCACACCCTTGGAGCTGGGCCAGGCAGGATCTCAATTTAGGCCTGGTCTTCTCACTCCAGAAGGCTCTGTTAAGGAGTAGGGGCATCATAGCTACAGGCCTCAGGAGCCCCCAGGGTTATAGTTGGAGGGACTTGGTCCTGGCAGAGGGAGTAGGGGAAGTTCTGTCCAATCCCAGGCACCCCTGCTGGGCCCCACAGGGATTCTGTCCTCTGCAGAAGGGATTAGCTGGGGTACAGGACGCAGGCCCGTACCCCATTCCATGCATGTCAGAAACCCCTGTCCAGGGCCCCTCCAGCCTCCTCCCTGGGCTTGAGGTTTGTCCCTTTTACTCTATCTTCCTATCCCAAGCCCTCTGGATCAGGCTGGAGGACTTGTCCACAACCCCAGAATTCCAGCCACACCTGCTCTCCAGCCTCTCACCAGAACGCCTGCCCCACCACCCAACCAGCTTCCAGCAGCTCTGCTCACTGCCCTTTCCTGTGCCAAACCCTTAGGGCTCCTCCTTGGAGGCCCTGCCCTAGCCTCCCCAATGGGGGTTCCAGGTCTAACTCACCTCTGTATACCCCAGCCCAGGCCAGGGCCAGGGGTACACTAGGTACCCAGTTAATGTGTGTGGAGTCACAGGACCCCATGGGTCTTACTGGGGCCAGGCTCCAGCCTGGCGTTGGCTGACCTGTGGGCTCTTTGCCATTCTGCTAGGTGGATGCCCTCACCCCTGCCCATTCCCCCTCCAGAAACTGCCTCTGCCCAGCCGCTGACTCATGGAGGGCTAGGAAGGTCAGAGCAAGGGTGGCAGTACAGAAGTGGGTGCCTGGACTGGGGACAACTAAGGGTGAAAGGTGGAAGGGCTCCTTCAAGAAGGGGTCTCCCTCCCAGGTGTTGGCCCTATTGTCCAGTTACAGCCCTGACTCCCCACTTGGGTCTGCTCCAGCTGTGTCTCCAGGCCGGCCAGGCCAGCCAACAACACAGCTCAGAGTGCTCATCCCCACCACCGCTTCCCACAGTCCTCAGGCCTGAGCCTCCACAGACCTAGCAGCCCTTCCAGCTAGTGGGAGCACCCCATGATCAAGCCAGAAACTAGAAAAAGAAGCAGCAGAAAAAAGACAGGTAAAAAGTAGAAATGGAAAGGACCTAGGCAGGTAGGAGCAAAGGGGAGACCTCTGGTAGGGATGGAGGGGGGACAACCCTCTCCTGCCCAGAGATGCAGACATTGAAAAGATGGGGCCTGCGCCAACCAGGAAAAGAGATAGCAGCATCATTGTTGTCTCCAAGCCAGGGTGTAGGGGTATCCACGCCCTCACCCCACTCCTCCCTCCCCATCTCCTACCCCACCTGCAGCCCTAGACCTGCTCTGCTCCGTCTTAATCCATATTTTGAAGAACGTGTTGCATTCATTAGACAAGGTTCGAGGCCCTTTAAAATACACACTGAAGCGCAGTGTCCCAATTGGAGAGCTAGTCTTTGGCGGCGCCGGTGGGTGGGGTCCGCCTGCACCCAGGGGCCCAAACCCCTGGCCACCCGCAAGCCCGCCTTTGAGCAGCTCCATGGCGCGCTGTTTCTTTTGGTGAAGACGTAGACGGCGCGGCAGACCTGGGACAGCAAGTCCAGATAGAGCTCCAGGCCCATGGCGGGGGACAGGGGACAGCAGGGACAGCGACCGCGCCGGAACGTGAAATCGTGGAGCCTTGCCCGCGCCGGCCACGCCCTCCTCACCTACTGGCTGACTCCCCAACACTTTGAGCCAATCAACAGCACCCGCTCCCCGCCTTCCCTCTCCAGGGGTGGGCTGGAGGTTCCTTGAAGACCAAGAGGGCACAGGGAGACTTGGGCTCTTGAACTGGGATGTCGATGCCAAGTCATGCCCCTTCCCCAGATCTCAGTGTCCACTTCTGTCACATGGGGCAGGGGCCGTGGTAATGGGGAACGGGCTGTGTGGTCATCAAGGGAACTTCCAGCACAGACCTTCGGTGAATTTAGGGTTGCCTGCAGTCTGCCCAAGCCTGGTCCCCCATCCAGAGAGGAAGCCAAGAGAGGAGGGACTTCGGGGTGCCCTGCGAATACAAAGGGAGGAGGAGCCTAGGAGAAGCTGGGGAGGGTGTCTGTACATCCACAAGACCCGCCCCAGCCCCGCCCAGCAGGAACGAAGCGCCCTATCCAATCCTTGGGGTCATATTCACTACATCTAGCTAATCCCTCCCGCAGAGGACAGAAGCCCTGTGGGGCCCAGCAGGCGTGCCTGGGATGAGACAGAACTTCCCCTATCCCCTTTGCCAGGGCCAAGTCCCCTCAACTGCAACCCTGGGGCTCCTGAGGCCTGTAGCTATGACACCCTTAAGAGAGCCTCCCGGAGTAAGAAGGCCCTGTCACCAAACCCAAGGTTCATAGACAGCTCTTTGGCCAGATGACCACTTATTGGGAAACCTGAAACTATGTTTGCCTCCCTGGGGCCCGGGGCCCTGGCCCCCCATGCTCTTCGTTTAAGCCTTATGCCTCACAAGGGGGCCTTCTTGACCTTGTGCTATGGCCCTCTCACGCTGGGAAGGGGTGCATCCTCCACCCCTTTCAGTGGCCTGCCCTGCCCAGATGACTGCAATATCAAATCTCCCTGCTTCTTCTTTGGCTGCCCTCCTGTCCAACATTCGCCAGAATATTATTTCTAAAATGCAATCTGAGTACTCCATTCCTGTTTCCAGCTTACAACCAGATGCCTAGGCATGGCATTCAAGGCCCTACATGACTGGGCGCTGACTAGAAGAGCTGCTATTTGGATTTTCTGCTTGCTACCAATTCCTTAGGACAGATGCTGGACTCATGAGTAAAAGTACTTCATGCTGAAGAGCCATGTCCTGGAGGCTAGCCTGGCAAACTGATCAACCACATGTCTACTGCTAACCCATGTTGTA
This sequence comes from Trichechus manatus latirostris, assembly GCF_000243295.1. Classification (NCBI taxonomy): domain Eukaryota; kingdom Metazoa; phylum Chordata; class Mammalia; order Sirenia; family Trichechidae; genus Trichechus; species Trichechus manatus. The sequence continues at coordinate 2,113,746 of NW_004444093.1, read as the reverse complement.
TGCCTGCTGACCCCTGTGTGGTCTGGTAAGTCACTTTCCCCAAGGAGTAGAAGGCTAAAGGGAATTTGTTCATTTCACTCAAGACTACATTCAGGGGAAAGCTGACCCACAGGGCCTAGGAAGGGAAAGTGCTTTTTGAATAAAGATCAAGAACACAGCCAGGACAGAAAGAAAGTTAAATAAATCATACAACAGAGTGAGAAGGAGAAGCACAGGCTGAGCCCAGGTTTATTACCCAAACTTAAATAAAAAAACAGTGATTAAAGGAGAGGAGCTCTGGGTGTGCCCTTGAAGGGCTGTGCATTATCATGGTGTCTTACAGGCAGCTGTGGGAGAGAGATGGTGGGGGAGGGCCCTGGCCAGGGGATCCAGGTGCTTGCTGCATCTGCTTCTGGTGGGATCATGAAAATGCAGGTGCTTTGTGAGCTGCTGAGGGCAGAGCTCACTGGATCATGGCCGGCATCCCTGGCATCAGTTTCTGCTTTGTGGCGGAGTCTGCAGGTGGAGTGTCCTTGGCCTTCAGGATGACTTCATGGGCCTTCTGGAAAAGGTCCTCCCCCACTGCCGCCTCCACACGCTGGCGCCATGCAGCCAGCTTGGGTCAGCCTTCGAAGACCTGGCAGCCAGCACCCGCGGGCTGTAGAGAGAAGGAAACAGGATAGGGATGATAGGAGAGGCCAGGGACAGGCAGCATCTACCCGCCTTAGGGACACAGAGCTCCCGAAGGGGTCTCCACACATCAACACAGTCCCACCCTAGGCAGAGGAAGCATAAGCAAGACTTTAGCAACCACCTTGGGCCTCCACCTTGCCCATAGCACTCACGTGCATCAGCTCCGTGATGGCCACCAGGTCAGCCAGGGAGATGTGGGGCCCAGCAAGGAAGGCCTTGTTCTGCAGGAACTTGTCCTCAAGCAGCTGCAGGGTCACATCCAACTCTGCCAGTGTGGCTGCCAGTATCTCAGGAGACAGTGGTTCACCCAGGAAGACAGGGAACATCACCTGGTAGGGGGGCAGGCCAAGAGGGTGTTGGGGCCAACCCAGCCTTGGGGAGCCAGGAATGCAAGACCCCTGAGAACTGCCTCCTAGTTCCATGCACCTTTCTTCCAAGGCCCAGCTAAGCCAACACAGAAGGACTGGCACTCAATCCCAAACAGTGGTGGCCTTTCAGGAAGGAGTCACAACAACAAAGAAATCATTCAATTTTTGTTCTCTAATGTTTCTTTTTTATATAAAAAATGACATGAGACAAAACAATAAAACCCATGATCTAGAATTAGCTATGGGAGTCTTTGGGTGATGGCAACAGTTAACACGCAGCTGCTAACCAAAATACTGGTGGTTTGAGTCCACCCAGAGGCACCTCAGAAGAAAGGCCTGGTGATCTATTTCAAAAAATCAGCCACTGAAAACCATCTGGAGCACAGTTCTACTCTGATACACATGGGGTTTGCCACGAGCTGGACTTGACTCAATGGCAACTGGTAGAATTAGCTATAAACTTTTCTGTATTTTAAAAGATGAGGAGTTCCACTTCTGATTAGGATATAGATGTTGCAAAAGACCACTGCTCCTACAGTGACACTGGAAAGAAAAAGACCTTATTTTTCTTAAGCCATCAAAGATATGGAAGAAGAAAAAAAAGAAAGAAAGACAAAGGAAACAAAGCCTAAACTTGTGCTGTCTAACGTGGTAGCCACTTTCACAAGTGGCTACTGAGCTCTTGAAATATGACTAGTCCTAATTGAGATGCACACAGCATCAGCATTCAAGGAAGACTCGTAAACAACTTGCAATATGCAGATGACACAACCTTGCTTGCTGAAAGCAAATAGGACTTGAAGCACTTAGGGATGAAGATCGAAGAAAACAGCCTTCAGTATGGATTACACTTTATTAACATAAAGAAAACAAAAATCTTTACAACTGGACCAATAAGCAACATTATGAAAAACAAAAGAGAAAATATTGAAGTTATCAAGGATTTCATTTTACTTGGATCCAAAATCAACACTCATGGAAGCAGCAGTCAAGAAATCAAATGTATTGCATTGGGCAAATATGCTGCAAAAGACCCCTTTAAAGTGTTAAAAAGCAAAGATGCCACTTTGAGGACCAAGGTGTGCCTGACCCAAGCCATGAAGTTTTCAATCACCTCCTATGCATGCGAAAACTGGACGATAAAAAAGGAAGACCAAAGAAGAACTGACACATTTGAATTACGGTGTTGGTGAGGAATACTGAATATACCATGGACTGCCAGAAGAGCAAACAAATCTGTTTTGGAAGAAATACAACCAGAATGTTCCTTAGAAGCAAAGATAGTAAGACTTCGTCTTGCTTACTTTGGACACGTTATCAGGGGGACCAGTCCCTGGAGAAGGACATCATGCTTGGCAAAGTAGAGAGTCAGCGAAAAAGAGGAAGACCCTCAACGAGATGGGTTGACACAGTGGCTGCAACAATGGGCTCAAACAGCCATGATTGTGAAGATGGCGCAGGACCGGGCAGTGCTTCATTCTATTATACACAGGGTTGATATAAGTCGGAACCAACTTGACAGCACCTAACAACAAATTGAGATGGGTATGTACCTGTAAAATATATACTGAATTTTGAAGCCTTGTACAAAAAAAGAACGTAAAATATCTCATTAATAATTTTTATATTGATTACATGTTGTTATGGATTGGACTGTGTACCCCAAATTTATGTGTTAAAATCTTAATCCCTGCACCTGTAAGGATGACCCTGTTTGGAAATAGGGTTTTTTGTTATGTTAACAAGGCTATACAGGGTTGGGTGGGCCCTAAAACTAATCACTTCTGAGTTATCCAAAGAGCAGAATAGACATAGAGACATAAATAGGGGTATAACAGACACCAACGAACCCCAGGAACACCAAGGAAGGCCAAGGATCACTAGCAGACACCAGAAACTAAGGGAGAGGCTCACAAAAGGAATCAACATGACTGAGACCCTGATTTGGACTTTTAGCCTCTACAACTGTGAGAAAATAATAATTTTCTTCTTTAAAACCACCCACTTGTGGTATTTTGGTTATGACAGCACTAGGTAACTAAGACATATGTTAAAATATATTTTTAATATATTGGGTTAAGCAAATTATACCCATTTCACCTGTTTCTCTTTATTTTTTTAATGTGTCTACTAGGAAATTTAGGAGGCTAGGTGGTGCAAGCAGTTTGTGCTAACCTAAAGGCTAGTGGTTCGAACCCACCTAGCACCTCCGCAGATGAAAAGCCTGGTGAACTACTTCTGTGAAGATTTTAGCCAAGAAAACCCTATGGAGCAGCTCTACTCTGTAACACATGGAGTCACCATGAGTCAGTGCCAACTCGACAGCAGCTAACAACAACTAGGAAATTTTAAATTAAATATGTGGCTTGTTTTATATTTCTATTGGACAGCGCTAGGGCAGTAGTTAAGAGCTCAGTTGCTAACCAAAAGGTCCGTACTTCAAATCCACCACCCACTCCTTGGAAACTCTATCGGGCAGTTCTACTCTGTCCTATAGGGGTGCTATGAGTCAGAATCGACTCACTGGCAATGGGTTTGGTTTTCGGTTTGGGCTAAGGGAACTAAATTCCAGAGAGGCATGAGCCCTTCTTAAATAAGCCACTTTCATCCCTGGGACCCTGGCAGGCAGGGGAGCAAGGCTGCCATAGACAAAGGGCTTTTCTGACCAAGCAGCAATGTGGGGAACAGCGGCTGGGACTGAAAAGTAGATCTTATAGTCATAGTTGGTGCTTAAGATTTCAAAGCCCTTTTGGAGTGAGCAACCTGATCCCACCCTCAAAATATCTGAAACCAGAGATGATTTGAAAGGAGATGAACTTATTAATAAGAGATTAACTAAAGCAGCAACCCAGCCCAACTCCTGATTAGCTGGAAAAAAATTAGCATCTCACCCAGGCTGTATGACAGAGGAAAGTGCAAGCCCTTCCTGCAGGTATTTATCATGTACTTCAATCTCTAGTCTTCTTTTATAATGTTCAGCATACAATAATAAATTATGAGACATGCAAAGAAGTGGGAAAACGTGACCCATTATCAAGAGGGAAAAAACAATCAATAGAAACAGACCCACAGAGGACCCAGGTATTAATTAGCAGATAATGACTTTTAAATAACTATCATAAATATGTTAAAGAATTTAGAAGAAAAGACAGACAAAATGGGTGGAGAGATCGAGAGTTTCAGCAGAGAAATGGAAACCCTTAAAAAGAATCAGGGGAATTCTAGAACTAAAAAATACATATCTGAAATAAAGAATTCATTGGATGGGTTTAACAGCAACCTGGGCACAGCAGAAGAAACAGTGAGCAATAGAAATTATCCAGACTGAAAAGAATGGAATGCTGCCTGAGCCCCTCTGGGGTGATGCCCTCTGTCCCCCCACACCACCACCAGGACCTCACCTTATGCCACAGGGCCCGGAGGCAGTTTCTCCTCAGGGTTGTGTACTGCCATGCCATGTACTCATCCACAAGGGCACAGGCCTGCAGGTCCTGAGGGTACCAGTGGTCAGGGACCTTATACTTGCGGGCCAGGTACAGCAGGATGGCCACACTGAGGGAGGGACATGATTAGTGGGGGAAGGCCACTGTGCTAGGTGCTTTATAGAGTACCTTCTATAATCTTCTGACAATCTGCCAATGTATTATCCTCATTTTCCAGACAAGGAAACCAGGCTTGGAAAAGTGAAGGGACTTGCCCCAGGGCACACAGCCCTTAAGCGGCAGAGCTGAGCGTTTTTCAGAGGTTAATGTCCAGGCTTGTCCTAATACCCGGCAAAATCCCATAGCGGAGTGTCCTGCCAAGTGTTCAGAGTTTCTGATCGGAGGACTAGAGAGAGCTTTCTAGGGGAGATGGCATCAAAGCTAAGCCATAAACGAAGCCCAATTCTTTCCATTTTGCATCTAATCCCATCATCTGGCATTCAGACCAACTTCAAGTGGCCTTATTTTTCATTAAGGCTTTCTTGTCAGATCTTTGTTATGTCATTCTTTCTGCCAGGAAGAACATCTGCCTAAACCAAATGGGATAGTTCAGCTCCCTAAAGCATCCTTCAGGAAATACTGGGGGTGCTGCAGGACAGTGGGGCAGCAGCAAAGACAAGGCTCTTGGTTACAAACGTGGAACATGGTGTTGGGATGGGGATGGGCCTGGAAGACACGAAGGATGTGTGAATTTGGGACCACTGGAAAGCTTTCCAGAACTTGCAGCATATGTGGCTGGGCATCTGAGCCTAAAGGGCAGGAAGGTTCTGAATCTGCCCCTGGCACACATTCCCTACCACAAATCCTATACCCAGCCTCTGCTTAATGGCTTGGTCGTCTTTGCAGGATGCCCTGTACTGCCTTTTTGGTCCTAGCTAATTAGTCAAGCCTCCCCCTACATGAGGGCCACAGGCTCCTGTGAGCCACAGAGCTCCCAAAGGTGAGTGAATACAGAGACTGCATGCTTCCCCTGCTGTACGGAGGGTGCTGGGCATGGACAAGCACAAGGACCAGGACATTAAGGGCACCAGCAAGGAGAATGGAGCTGGCAGCATGTCAGAGGAATTCCCTGGGTGTGCATCTACTTTGAGATTTTAGAGACAAGCTCTAAAACACAAACTCCAAGTCCTCCTTAGAGTGACATAGGTGACAAGGGGCAAAACCAGGAAATAGTATGACCTTCCTTGAAGAGGTCTCAGTTTTGGGGGGACCTGCTGTGATGTGAAACATCCACATGTCAGGTGGTTCTCCTACAGGGAAGTTCTCCTACATGTCATCCACACGTCTGCTGGTGCCTACCACACCCTGGGCACTAGAGACAGCCCTATCTCAGCCTTCAGGCTCTGCTGAAGCTGAGACAGTTGAATTTCTTGCCCCACCCACAGCTCAAAAGGCCCCACCTGGGGATGCTGCACCCAGAGATGGAGCCACTGGGAAGCCTACACTCCTCTGGGCCATCTCAACCCAAGCTTGGCAAGAGGGCTGCCCCTCCATAGCAGTGCTTTACTTGGGTGAAGCTGTAACCCTCCCCTGTCCTGCCCTGTGCCCGATGCCCTGGGGATACTTTCACCAACAACCAAAGGGTTGGTGCAGAAGTAAAGTCAGATGCTTGCTTTTCCGGCCATCCTTGTGAATGGGACCAGCAGGCAGGCAAGGCCTGGGTCCCAGCCCTCGTTCTCAGTGGGACATTAGGCAAACGGCCCTCCACCCCTGAGGACTTCAGTCCTCATCTCCATAAAATAGAGGCTTAGGACAGGACAGTTGCAGAGAGAGCTGGCAGTGGCCCTGGGGCCTCAGCTACCTCTCTGTCAAGGTGAAGTCACCGTCCTTCAAGGCTGGCACCTTCTTCAGGGGGTTCACCTAGACAAAGTCATCACTGATGTGCTGGCCTGTGGGGGAGATCAGCATGAGTGGGACACTGAGTCTTCCATGGCCTGGGCCCACTCCCTGCCATGCCCAGACCCCAAGTCCATGGCTTTCTACAGGCCCTGGGCTACTTCCCACATGGCAAAGACTGAGTGAGGCCACTGCAGGAGGAGGGGCCAGTTGCTCTTCCAGCTGGTGGGAAAATGGCTCTACCTCCCTTGCCAAGTCTGCATGGACACAGCCTCTCACTGCCCTTCTCCCGCTGCCAATCCTCTCCAAGAAGCTCATTGTGCAGGGCCAAGTGCTCCAGCTGGCCTGGGGCCCATCCCTGCCCTGGTGCTCTTTGCACCCACTCACCCTCCTTTCTACCACTGCCAGCTTCAGGGTTCCCAAGCTGCAGGGGCAGGGTGGTTGGTAACCCGAGTGGAGCACCTCCTCCCAGACTCTAGGGAAGGGTCACTAGTCACAGAGAAGTGGCCTTTTCCTGCTATCTATTGACTTGTGAGCATTCAGCTCCTAACCAAAAGGCTGGCAGTTCGAGTCCACCCAGAGGCACCTGGGAAGAAATGCCTGGCAAGCTACTTCTGAAAAATCAGCCACTGAAAACTCTATGGAGCATAGTTCTACTCTGACACACATGGGGTCACCATGAGCTGGAGTCAACTCAATGGCGGCTGGTTTGTTTATTTTGGTTTATTTACTCATAGCCAACTTTTACTGATCTCTATGTTCCCTTGCCTATCCTACCCTGGGCACTGGGGACACAGCTCTGGCCCTGCCTTGAGGCTCTGCTGAAGCTGGGACAGTAGGACTTCTTGCCCCACCCACAGCCCCCTGAAAGGTAATGTCCAGTGTCCCCTGGGACCATGGCTTCTGCTTAAGCTCATCCGGTGGTTTCTGTTCCTGCAGATGCAGCCAGAGAAAAGCTTCTGATGGGCAGTTAAATCTTATCGTTGCCCTGCTCCACAGCCCTTGGTGGCTCCCCATTACCCCACAGTCAGGTGGAAGCTCCTCACAGCCATACATGGTCCCCTGACCCTCCAGCTTCAGCCACATCCCCTACCCTTCCTTTCCCCTCTTCAGACTGTTCCTTCACCAGGAGCACCCTCCCCTCCTCTCCTGGTGTGCACTCCTCCCCCTGCACCTCCACCTTGTCCTCCCCCCTCCTCTGCCTCTCCCTGGCTGCACTCTGCACAGGTAACCCCTGCAGGACAAGCGGGCAGTCCTCAGAGGAGGCAGGGATGGGATGACGACACTTCAGGCAGAGGGAGGGAAGTCAAAGGCACAAGTCTGGCAGGCAGACCACAGTTGTGTCCACCCAGTGACACTGGGGATGTGCATCCCTCCCCGTTCCTTACCCCCCTGCTAGGCCCCACCCTGCCAGCTGTGTCCTTGGGAACCTCGGGGGCCTCAAGGACCAAGGGTGTAGGACTACCAAGCCGCTGTCCCCCTCCTGATCCCAGCATACCAGAGTTCGTGCCGGGGCCCGAAGCTACAGCAGCCCCCTGGGATGCTCCCCTCCCTGGCAGAAGCAAGAGAGGCAGAGGAAAAGCAAAGCAGGGGGGCAAAAAGAGGAAGGGACAGAGGGGGCCCCAATGGGGACTGGGCCAGTGTAAAGGTCAGGTGGGGAGGGAGGGGCCTGTCTCCACCCTCAGACAGGGGAAGCCTCACCTTCCTGCTACTGCGGATCCCAACAATCAGAGTCTACAAGGAGAGACAGCTCTGCCTCAATCTCTCAGCTTGCTCCTCCGCCCCCGACCCCTCTCTTCCGCGCAATCTTTTTGGGGGTCCTCTATCTCCATGCCCTGCTCTCACCCTCTCCTGTTTGCCACGTCTCTCCTCTGTTCACATTCCTTTCCCTTTATTCGGCTTCAGTTGAGCCCTGTCTTCTTTCCATGAGACTCAGCAGAGTTTGAAGGGTCTCCCTGGTGACTCGCCCTCTTGGGCCTGGTCTCCAAACTCATGCCTACGCTACATGAAGGAATAGAGGGTTCCCCTAAGGGAGGTCTGGCCTTGCAGCCCTTTCTGCCCTCTCAGCCTAACACCTTTGAGCAGCTCCACGGTGCGCAGCTCGAAGGGGATGCCGTTCCTCCTGGCGAAGATATAGGCGGCTCGGCAGGGCTGGGATAGCAGGTCCAGGTAGAGCTCCAGGCCCATGGCGAGGGAGCGGTACAGACTTGGGGCGGCAGTAGGCTCAGGTCTGGGCGGCGATGTATTCTAGGGTAGGCAGCCGCGGCCACTCCCCTAGCCCCGCGCCCTGATGGGCGGCCCCGGGAGGCCAGCACTTTGCTGCAATTGGCGGATCCGCGGGGCTGGCCTCATCTCCGCACCAGCCTCACGATGGGCTCCCCTTGGGACAACTGGCCAGTCTGCTCGGTGGGAGGGAGGTCACGTGATATAAAGCATAGCTGTTTTCTAAAGCATTAGCCACGGGTGAGGCAGCTTTCCTAACAAGGGGTTGGGGGCAAGTAGGCACTTTCAGCGGCAATCATGATGTTCTGGTCTCTAGGTCCCCTGTCTTCAGGTGGCCACGACGAGCTTTAATAGACTATGGTCTAGGTATTTTCTCCAAAACCAAACACGCTGCTGCCCTGTAGGTTTCCAGGGAGCGGCTGGTGGATTCAAACTGCCAGCCTTTTTTGGTTAGCAGCCATAGCTCTTAACCACTGCACCACCAGGGCTCCACTGGTGGCCACTTGCACCTGTGATATGAGAGTTTTCTTCCCTTCCCCTAAGAAGTTCACTTCATTCTAGGTTTAAAGACTTAGCACATAGTCTTATGGGACAGCACAGTTAATTGGCATAACATACTTCACAAAAATCATGATTTGCATCCTAGTGAAGTGAGTAGTGTTTGGGGTATTAAAAGCTTGCGAGCAGCCATCTAATACACAACTATGGGTCTTTCCTTACCAGGAGCAAAATAGTAAGCAGGTAATCAAAAGCACAGAGAAGAAACAAGTCTACATGGGCCACAACCTCATCTACCTTGAGACCAAAAGAACTAGATGGTGCCTGGCTACCACCAGTGAACATTCTGACTGGAGTCACAATAGTTGGTCCTGGATAGAACAGGAGAAAAATATGGAGCAGAATTCAATTTATTATTAAAAAAAAAAAAAAAAAAAAAAGCCAGACAAACTGGAACAGTAGAGAACAGAGGACTCTCTGAGACTATCGCCCTGAGACACTCTTTACACCTAAAACTGAGCCTATCCCCTGAGATCACCTTTTAGCGAAGTAGATGAGTGGTATACAAAATAAAGGATATTACCCATGAGATTGGTGCTCTACTTAAAAACCATCGGTATGAGCAGGAAGGGACAGGAACTGGATGGATGGACACAGGAAACCTGGGTGGAAAGGGGGAGTGTGCTGTCACATTGTGGGTATGGCAACCAATGTCACAAAACAATATGTGTAAAAATTTTTGAATGAGAAATTCGTTTGAGCTGTGAAGTTTCACCTAAAGCACCAAAAAAAAAAAAAAAAGTATGAGACCAAAAGGCCAACAATTACTTAAATGCAAAAATGAGAAGATAAGGCAGCAGGGAAACTAGAGTAGTGGAAACGGAACAAACTGAACGCAATTATAAAGAGAATGTTGACACATTGTGATAAATGTAACTAATGTTATTGAACAATTTGTGTGAAAATTGTCAGATGGGAACCTAACTTGCTGTGTAAACTTTCACCAAAAACTCAATCAAATATTATTTAAAAAAAAAAAAAAGAGAGACAGAGAATGACTTTCCTGAGCTACTAGCAGGTTCACCTTATACTTGCAACAAAGCAAATGTCCCTTTAAAATGTTAAAACTCTTTATCTATGCAAATAATTAATCTTTAACCCTTTGGCATGATGTAGCTATATATAAAAAAGATCCCAATGCCCTTAAACTTGGAATGTGGCCAAAATGAAACAGGTAAATGGTGGTGGGGGGGTATCACTTCAACTTTGAATCCTGGAGGTTACAAAGTGCTGATGACCTTACACCCAACAGTTTAGCACTCTTCCCGATAGGGCTCCAAGAAACAGAAACTACATGGTTTAGGGGTGAGCTTAGAGCACTGGGCTGTGGTAAGTCTGACCACAAGATGGTCCAACTGAAAGCCTTTTAGCTTTGCTTTGTTTTTATTTTCTATCTTGAGAGTGACGATGTTGAATTTTACCTGAAACTTTTGATCCTGGAAAATAGCGATGGTTGAAGAAATCCCTCTATCCTTTGTGTTCTGGAAAATGGCTTACTACAAATAACGACCCTTCTCCATAGGACTTAAATAAGACTCACAAATGTCCCGTTGTTTACCTATGATAAGGTCATAGCCCAGGGGCACTTCCCAAGTGCTTCTCAGCTTTTCTTCATCCCTTAAGTGAAACAGGAAGGCTAGAAGGGGCTGGAGTTGGATATTTCCCTTCCCCCAGGTCTGTTAAAGGAGCCCGCATGGCACAATGGTTAAGAGCTTGGCTGCTAACTGAAGCTGTTCCTGGGAGAAAGACCTGTCAATCTGCTTCCGTGAAAATTACAGCCAAGAAAACCCCATGGGGCAGTTCCACTCTGTCATATGGGGTCACTAGGAGTTGAAAATCGGTTTGATGGCACCTAACAACAACGTATGTTGCTGGGTTTGGTTTGCTAGTGTTTTGCTGAGGATTTTTGTGTCTATATTCATAAGAAATATTGGTCTTTTCTTGTGATGGCTTTGGTTTTGGTATCAGGCCTCAGAATAAATTGGGAAATGTTTCCTCATCTTCAGTTTTTTTGGGAAGGACTGCTCTTAATTCTTCTTCAGACATTTGGTAGAATGATTCACCAGTGAAGCCATCTGATCCTGGGTGTTACTTTGTGAGGAATTTTTTGAATTATTAATTCAATTTCTTTGTTATAGGTCTATTCAGATTTTCTATTTCTTTATGAGTCAATTTCAGCAGTTTGGGTCTTTCTAGCAATGTGTCCATTTAGTCTAGATTATCTAATTTGTTGGTATACAATTGTTAATAGTATTTCCTTTAATCCTTTGTATTTCTGTAAAGTCAGTAATGTCCCTTTTTTCATTCCTGCTTTTAGTAATTTGAGTTTTCTCTCTTTTTTTCTTGGTTATTCTAGGTTTGTCAACTTTGTCAATCTTTTCAAAGAGTTAACTTTTGGTTTCATTGATTTTTCTGTATTGTTTTCTATTCTCTATTTCATTTATTTCTGCTATAATATTTACTAAGGAGCCCTGCTGGCACAGTGGTTAAGTGCTCAGCTGTTAACTGGCATTTTGAATCCAACAGCCACTCTTCAGAAAAAAGATGTGGCAATCTGCTTCCGTAAAGATTACAGCCTTGAAAACACTACGGGTTTCTACTCTGCCCTGTAGGGTCACTATGAGTCAGAATTGACTCAATGGCAAACAAGAACAACATAATATTTATTATTTCTTTCTTTCTGCTTGTTTTGGGTTTAGTTTACTCTTCTTTTTGTAGTTTCTTAAGGTGGAAGATTAGATTATTGAATTGTGATCTTTTTAATGTAGGCATTTACAGCTATAAATTTCCTCCTAAGTACTGCTTTAGCTGCATGCTATTTAAGTTTTGGTATGCTGTGTTTTCATTTTCATTTACCTCAAAGTATTTTCTAATTTCCTTTGTGATTTCTTCTTTGACCCATTGGTTATTTAGCAGTGTGTTGTTTAATTTCCACATATTTGAGAATTTTCCAATTTTCCTTCTCTTATTGATTTCTAATTTCATTTCATTGTGTTCAGATAACATACTTTGTATTATTTCAGTTCTTTTAAATTTATAGAGACTTTTTTTGTGGCCTAGCATATGTTTGTCCTGGAGAATGTTCCATGTGCATTGGAGAAGAATGTTTATTCAGCTCTTATTGGAGTGTTCTGTCTCTTACGTGTAGTTGGTTTATAGTGTTGTTCATGTCTTCTATTTCCTTGCTAATCTTTTGTCTGGTTATTTTATCCATTATTGAAGGTGGGATATTAAAATCTTTAACTATTGTTATTGACAATTTAATCATATTTAACCTTTAATTTTTGAATTCCTTTTGGAAGCTAGGAGGACCCACAACCGCCATCCCCTCCCACACCAGACCCTCTCCCACACTGGACCCTATGCTTACACCAACTGACCCCAGCAATGGTGTTGTGCCAGCTCTTTATTAGGCAAAGAAACAGGTTGCTTTCAGTACCTCCCCTAAGAAGGAAGGCTCAGAAATGCTGAGCCAGCCATGTCCTGCAGGATGGGCTCCCTCTGGGGTCACTTGAACTTCTGCAGAAACTCACAGATCCTCTCTTTAACTCTTGGATCCAACGTTGAGCAGTCCCACTCTGCCAACTTCACTAGCCGGTCGTGGGCCTCCCAGAACAAGCCAGAGCCAATGGTCAGCTCCACTCGCATGCGCCACTCAGCCAGCTTGGGGCTGTTGAGGAAGACGTTATAGTTGCCCCCCATGGGCTGTGGATAGACAAGGAGGAAGGGAGGTCAGCCTGGGGACCAGCCCCATCTGGGTCCCCTCCTATATCCTCAGAGGGCCTCCCCATCTACCTCTGCAAAGAATTACTCTGCTGACCCCCAAAAGCTCGGCAAGAGGGTCACGGACAATGTAATAGATGTGGGATCGGGATGGGAGATCTGGAATCCCCCAGTGCTCTTGCTTACTGATCTATTTCCAGTCCCCTGATCCCCTCTGTGAGGTAGTCCCTGGCCCAGATGGCTCCCACTCCTCTGGCTTGAAAGTTTCCATGGGTACTGCCCTCTTCCAGGGAAACTCCTTGTCCCCAGGTGAGGAGGGGAGAAGTTTAGTTCTTTCTCCCCCATGTTGAACCTCCCTCTGTGATCAGTTACAGGGGCTGGAACAAGAGAATCGGCAGGAAGCCTGCCCAGCAGTTTGGCCAACTCATTAAGAAACATGCCCCCAAGATATTCTGGAAGCCAGGAGGGGATGAGGGGTGAAATATAAGGGTTGCCCCACTCTGACAGGCTGGAGTGGGTTTTCCAGGTGTTAGTCTGCTTTGCACACTGACCAAGGACCAAAGTGGCCCTCTTACATACTGGCCAGAGACCATGCTGACCTCAAAAGACACTGATGGGGTGTAAACTGGCACACCACCTAGGTCACCCTTCCCTGCAGGTAGAGGTCAGGTAAATGCCCCACACCCAGGTATGCCCCCAGGTGCCCAGTTGATGCTCCTCCAGGGGAGCTACCTTGCACAACCATCTGTCTGTAGCTCTGGTAGGGAGGCAAGGCCAGAAGGACACTTTCCAGAGAGTCCAGAGGGAGAGGAGGAGCTCTGGAATCTTGGCAGAGTGACCAAGACATCAAGTACTCTTCTCCCTACCCCAGGCTCACCTCCAGTTCCTCCCCACACCGAGGAATCTTTGTCAAGTACAAGTAATCATGACACTTTCTGGTTCAAAACATCTGTGTTTCCATTACCCCTGGTTGTGTCCAGGCACTCAGTCTTGGTTCCCACAGCCTCCACAGTGGCCCTGCTTGCCTCTCCCTAGTCACCAGCCCATCCTCAGGTTCTGGCCCCACTGGTCACCTCTGCCCACTCTCTGCCCCCACCACCCCATACCTGCATCATCTCCACCAGGGCCACCAAGTCGGCCAGGGAGATGTGATCCCCTGTGATGAACATCCTGTCCTGCAGAAACTTCTCCTCAAAGAGCTGAAGGTTGTTGTTCACTTCTTCTAGGATTTGCTCCGTCTTCTCGGCTGACACCTCCTCACCCGTGATCATCGGGATTAGCAACTGGCCAGGGCAAGGGAGAGAAGGGAAGAGGAGGGTGCACCCCAGGCTGTCTGACCCTCCAGGCCTCAGTATCCTTGTCTACCAGATCGGTGTCAGGCAGTAACCAGTATGTAAAGTAATTTCACCTCTTTTAGCAATTTGGATTGGTAGAAGTTGCCTGGGACCATGTGTTCAGAAGGATTTTGAGGCCCCTCCCCCCACAGGAAAGAATTCTGTGATTAATTAGTGATGTCTGCCACAGGCACAAGATAAGAAGTAGGAACACGTGTATTAACTGTTTGTCATCTTCAAATTTGATGGTCTTTATGGGCCCTTTGGGAGCCCTGGTGAAATAGTGGTTAAGAGCTCGGCTGCTAAGCAAAAGGTCAGCAGTTCGAATCTACCAGCCGCTCCTTGGAAACCCTATGGGGCAGTTCTACTCTGTCCTATAGGGTCCCTATGAGTTGGAATCAACTTGACAGCAAAGGTTTTTTTATGGGCCCTTTGACTCTGATGAAACTTCTTGAATCCTGCCTTACCTTGAGTAATACTGGCCCCTCCTGAGTGCCCTTCCCTGTGCTTTTAAAGTCTCCCAACAGCTCTGTGTAGTGGGCAGGAGTGCGGGCAGAGGAAATAAGGCTGGGGAGGGAGGGATACTTGCTCGAGCTCACCAGTGGTCAGCAGGGCCAGGCCTGGACTCCAGGCTTCCTGACTCCCGGCTCCACCAGTCCCAGCCTCATTCTGGCAGCTGCCCAGGCCCTGGCCAGGTGGTTTCTGCACCCCTACTCACCTTGATCCATAGCATCTTGCTCATGGGCAGCTGAATGGCCGTATGCTGCCAGGCCATGAACTCGTCCACGCGGGCACGTGTATGTAGGTCTGGTGGGTACCAGTGTGAAGGTGCACTGTACTTTCGGCACAGGTAGGAGAGGATGGCCACACTGCAGAAAGGGCAGGGCAGGGCGCTGCTCTTGCCTTCCCAAACACTCCTATGCCAGCTAGCTCCAGTAAGGCCCGGGCCCAAATCCTGGGGCTGCAGCCACAGGCAGGCTCTAGGCACTGGCATCTTCCTGGAGGAGGATGAGCCCCAAGAGCCCTCTGGAAGGCCATCCCCAAAGCAGTCAGTCCATCAGTCAATGAGGCAAGAAAGGAAACCTGAGGGGGAGTAGGAGTTGGCCAATGGCATAAAGAAGGGCAGTCCAGGCCAGGGAACAGCAAGTGCTCAAACATCAGGGAAGGGGGAAGGACAGCAAATTTGGAGAAAGGAGAGCAGTTCAGTGTGTCTGGAGGGAAAGTGGGGCAAGGGGAACAGACAGCCATAGATGCTGTGAGAGAGGCCACATAGGGAGGCCCTTGGAGGTTGCAGGGTCCTTGGGTGATGCAAACCGTTAGCACACTCAGTTGCTAACCAAAATAATGGTGGTTTGAGTCCACCCAGAAGAGAAGCCTGGCAATCTACTTCCAAGAAATCAGCCACTGAAAACCCTATGGCGCACAGTTCTACTCTAACACACATGGGGGCACCATGAGTCGGAGCTGACTTGATGACAACTAGTGGTGGTGGTTGGAGGTTGCAGGGATGAGCATAAACTTAATCTCCAAGATCATGTAAGCAGGGGAATGACAAGATCCACCTTGAACTTTAGAAAGATCCCTCTGGTACTGGATGGAGGAAGGCCAAGATGTCAGCTGCTGCGATACCCAAGCTGAGACCACCTAGGGTCAGAGAAGTCCTTAAACGACAAGTTATGTTGGTTACAAATTTTGTCTGGAAGAAGAATGATGCGAAAGTTGCTTCTGCCTAATCTGTCCACTTGTAGCTGTCTTTCAGATCAGCCAATTAGAACTAGAATCCTGGGCATGCGCGGTAAGAGACCAGGTCCGACTGGCAAATGGCCTCATCCCGTAAGTGTTGCCTAGGACCCAAAATCACTGGATATATGTCATCAAGCGGTGACCAAGCCCTCTTCCGAAGTGAGAAGTCCGTTAGCCACTTCTGTGCCAGAATTCTACCACAATCCCTTTTTGAGTATATATGAAGTGAATGGATATGTATGACTCCTTCTTTCCCGCGTGGTAGAAAACTGCACTCTCAGCCCTTTGTTTGGAGAGACAGTGCTTTCAGGGAGGATCCCCCCTTCTTTCCTTACTCGTTGCAAGTAATTAACTATGCCTTGCTTTAAATCTGCTTGATTCTTAATTATTCTTAAACAGAGTACAAGCGGCGAACCCATTGCGTTCAGTAACAAAGCCAGTAGTGTTGGTACCTGGGGAGAGCAGGGGCTGCGGAATGGAGAGGAGGGAACGGATTGGAGACATGCTTCAAAGGGGACATCTGGGTGTTGCTGATGGCTGGTGGGGGGAAGAGAGGGAGGAATACAGTGGGGAAAGGTGAGGAACTCAGGGTGGATGGGCATTTGAAGTGTGGGCATCTGAATGGAGACAAGTCTGGGACCCCAAGAGAGTCCTAAGCCTGAGTCTGATATCACAACATCAAAGTCAGATGGGCAGGTGGCATCCCTGAGTAGAGCTGGCAGGCAAGAAGGGAGCAGGGATGGGAGGAGGAGGGGAAATGGAGGAGGATCAGCCAAGGAGGAGGAGGGAGACCCTGAAGTCCAGAGACACAGCTCAAGAAGGGGGAAACAGGGCTGGAAGATTGGAGTTTGTGGGGGAGTTCTAACATCCACTTACATGGAGCCATCCTAGGCCTGAGCACCTCATCTGATCTCTCAATAGCCCTGCCAGATGGGTACCAGTGCTCCTACTTGCATTTAAGGAAACCAAGGCTTAGAGATATAAGTAACTTGTCAAGAATGCACAGATCTGAGGGCCAGTGCTGGGGTTTGGCTCCAGCAGCCTAGCCAAGCCGAGCCCTGCCACTGATCTGACTGCTAGGGTTGGCCAGTGACCTTGGCTGAGCCACTAGGGAGCAGTGGGGCTGGGGTGAGTGGGAGGGAGGAGAGAGAACTGGCAGCAGAGGGGATGAGATGGGCAGGTGGCAGAAGCAGAGTGGAGGATGGTTTGTAGAGCCTCCAGCCACTATAGGACCGTGAGAGGCAGGCATGGGCTTGCCTCCTTGGCCCCACGCTCCTGCCCATTCTGTGGCCTCTGGGGGGCCACCCTTGGTGGACCATCCATGGATCATGACTGCTCTGGGCAGACCCACCAGCGCTCCTATGTCACCACCTCTGTCTGATTCTCTTTGCCCTGCCCCTGAAGGTTGGGGCCCCCAACACTCTTTCCCTAATATCAGCCCTCTTGGCTTCCCCTGGCAAGACTGGGGGCGACCAGCCTAATGGTGCCCAGAACAGATCTGGAGTGGCTGTGCCTGGAGGATGCCCAGCTCCTTCAGGGAGAAGCCACCCCAGTAAGGGGTGATCCTGGTTGGGCATCTCCTATTCTATCTGCACAACCCCTCCCTCCTTTCGCCTCAGGTTGCTGTTCCACCATCTTTAATCACATGGTTCCTCGGGGTTCACTGCCAGTCACAAGGTCCCACCCACATCCTGGCCGGTGACTGGTCCACGGGGAGCAGGTGACTCAGACTGGGCCTATCAGCTTCTTCCTCGGAATTTTCTCTCATCCGGAAAGGAGGGGCTGCTCCTTTCCCAGATCAGGTGCTTCAAAGGTACGACTACAGAGGTGCTGTTGGCCCTGATGGTACAGAGACAACTGAGAAAGTGAGGCCACACACCTGAAGAAGCTGAGACATGAGATGAAGGCAGAGCAGGGAGAGAGGAAGGAGATATATACAGAGAGAGAGACAGAAACAGAGAAAAAGAGAAACAGAAACATAGAGAGAAAGCTTGCACACTAGAGGAAGCAAGAGCCCTGCACTAGTCCCATTCCAGACTCCCTGGCTTGTCATACACCATATTGCAGTGGAGTCGATTCTGACTTATAGTAACTCTATAGGACAGAGTAGAACTGCTCCATATGGTTTTCAAGGCTGTAACCTTTATGGAAGCAGATTGCCACATCTTTCTCCCACAGAGCAGCTGGTAGGTTCAAATGGATGACCTTTGAATTAGCAGCTGAGCGCTTAACCACTGTGCCACCAGGGCTCTTCCTGGTTTGGCATACCAGAGGGTAAATCACCCTTTTTCTCAAACTGGTTGCAATGTGATGGATCACTTTTGTGTGGGCTTTCTTGCTATGGTCTTGTAACTTCCACCCAGCTGAGTGGGTGGGACTTTGCAAATAAGGCAATTGTGACCCTCCAAGAGGATTGGTCAGTTTTGCCTTAAAACAGAGCCAATTCCAGAGCAGAGAGAGAATCCCACCACCAAGGAAGAACAGTCAGGAGCAGAGAGTGTGTCCTTTGGACCCAGGATCCCTGTGCTAAGAAGCTCCTGGACCCAGGAGACACAGAGGTATCCTAACACTGAAGACAGTGGAAAGTGGTGGCAGAGAAATGGGGACAGGAGACATGAGCAGGAGACAGCGCAGTGGACTTCCAGGCCCACAGAGTGAGAAAGCTGAGTGCCTCTGGGCCGAGGCTTACTGGTGGTGTGGGGTGCCTCTAAGCACTTATTGGCAGGGGCTTAAAGAGCTTTGTAACACTTGCCTGAGCAGGGCAAAGGCCAAGGGGCCAGAGAGAGGCATGCTTGCTGCCTGGCTGGGAAGAGGCTGTCCTGATGGAAGAACTGTATCCCGAGTGTTCCTGAGCCTGAATTGTAACCTGTTACTTCCCTAATAAACCCCATAATCGTGAGTATTGTCTGTGAGTTTTATGTGGCCATTGCAATGAATTATTGAACCCAGCAAAGAAGTAGAGAGTGCCGTGGGAGGGACAGTTGGTGTCAGAAATGGTAAAGATGGCAGAGAAAGGAGACATGTCTGACTTCTGCCTCATGGGAATCAGCCTTGGGCTGTTGATCTTGATTCTCCTTCCACTTTGTGAAGTTAGAGATCAGACACTGCCCCCACGTCATTTTCACACTGGCTGAGCTTCATTTCTGCCATTTGTAGCCACTGTCCTGACCCCTTCAAGCACTCTGATAGTCACCCAGACCCAGGGGCCTTGGTGGTTGATGGAAAGTGGTAGGTCATTTGTGACAGCCTTGAGGAATTGGAGGGGGGGATGGGGTTCACCAGGCATGGAGAGCAGATAGTTCTAAGGCCAAGGACAGAAAGCTGGGAGGGACAAGACTACCAGGTGAGAAGGTGGCATAATGAGGAGGCCAAAGGTGGAGGTGAGGAGCTGTCTTAGTCATCTAGTGCTGCTCTAACAGAAATACCACTAGTGGATGGATTTAGCAAAGAGAAGTTTATTCTCTCACAGTCCAGTAGGCTACAAGTCCAAATTCAGGGCATCAGCTCCAGGAGAATGCTTTCTCCGTTGGCTCTGGAGGAAGGTCTGTGTCATCAATCTTCCTTTGGTCTGGGAGCTTCTCTGCATGGGAGCCTCAGGTCCAAAGGATGTGCTCTGCTCTCGGCACTGCTTTCTTGGTGATATGAGGATGTCATGTGTCTCTGCTCGCTTCTCTCTTTTATATCTCAAAAGAGATTGCATTAAGACACTATCTAATCTTGTCAACCTCATCAGTATAACCTCATCACAGTGATAGAATTTACAACACGTGAGGAGATCACATATAATCTCATCATAGTGATAGAGTTTACAACACATAAGGAAATCACATCAGATTGCACAATCATACAACACTGGGAATCATGACCTAGCCAAGTTGCTGCACACATTTTTTGGGGGACACAATTCAATCCATGACAGGAGCCCTTGCATTTTTGAGCCTGTGCTCTGTGGCCACCATGACCACCATGGTCCACTTGGAAGATATGCTTTCGAAATCTTGAGAATGCCTATGAAGCTGACTTGCAAAATAATCAGCCCTGAGTTTCATCAAGCCTCTAAATGCAACTACCAATTTTCAGGAAACGGAGGGATAGAGAAACATGTCTCATGAGGAGCCATCAGCAAAATTCAGACTTTGGGAAAACCACAGGACAAAGGGCCTAGCTTTCTCAACAACAAAATGCAAAGAAAAAAGATATATAGAGAAAGGGGCTGTAGATTAAAAGAGACATGAGATATCAACAAGCTGTAATACTTAGAACTTATTTGGACCCTGATTCGAGCAAACAAACTGTAAAGAAAATATGAGACTTGAATACAAACTGGATGTTTGATGAAATCAAAGAACTATTGTTAATTTTGTTAAGGATCATAATGATGATGCATTTTGTTAGAGTCCTTATCTTTTAGAGGAACATTCCTAACATTTATGCATGAATGGTGGGGTGTCTGGGAGGCAGGGGAACTAAGTGGGGTACCAAAAACACCAAAACCAAACCCATTGCAGTCGAGTCAATTCCAACTCATGGCAACCCTATGTGTGCAGAATAGAACAGCTGCGTAGAGTTTTCAAGACTGTGACGTTTTGGAAGCAGATTGCCAGCCCTATCCTCTAAGGCTTCTCTGAGTGGGTTCAAATTGACAAAGTTTCCATTAGTAGTTGAACAATTAACTATTTGCGCCACCCAGGAACTCCTCAGTGGGGTACTTATGAAACAAAATGGGCTCCGAGCTGACCACTGTTGGAATTGGGTGATGAGTATATGGGGTTTGTTAGATTACTTTTTAGTTGTTATTCATTCTACGTTAGTGTGTGTGTGTGCAATTTTCCATAAAAACTTAATGCTAGTGGTTGGCTGCAACTAATTCTGGAGCAGGGAAGATGTGGGAGGGTCTAGGGAAGATGTTACCTTTCAGATAAGATAAATTTTCCATCTTTGAGACTGGGCAGCTTCCTCAGGGGGTTTATCTCAATGTACTCCTTGCTGTGGTGGTGACCTGAGAGGGCAGGTAAGGTCTGAGGCTGCTGGGACCCCAGGGAAGAGAGCTGGCCTCCCAGAGTCAGAAATGCCTTTCCTCTCTGTTTTCTCGAAAAGGGGAAACTGAGGCCCAGAGGATGCTGTGGCTTGCCCAGGTCATAGGGCAGGTCCATGGCACAGCAGGGGCTGGGATCAGGAATCCTGCCTCCCAGCCGGCCCCCAGGTTCAGTGACCCCCATGGCCTCCTGCCTGTGCCGCAGGACCAGGACAACCCTTTGGCTCACAGAGATGGGGAGCCTCCAGCCCCTGTTCCCAACTCTGGGCCTACAGCTCCAGCCTGTGACTCAAATGCAGTCCTAGGGACCAGGATCCCACCCCACTCCAGCCACCCTTCACTCTGTCTCTCCTCTAAGAGGCGCAGAGAAGCTGGTGCTGGCAGCAGAGGAAGCACGGTCCCAGACCCAGCATGTTGCTGGGAAGTCCAGAAGGGAGCCTCTCAAATGCAATTATGGGGATCTGAATAAGGAACCTGATTTAGAGACAGGAGTTTTAAATCTTCCTAGGCCAGCTGCCTCCAGGTAGAATCACTTACGGGGTCCCACTCATGCCCCAGACTCCTGTGTTTCCTCTTCTGTGCTCTTTTAAAGCCCCCTCTGTGCTTGGGGCAAAGTTAGAGATGGATCTCCTGAACCTTACCTGGAGTATGTGTAACACTGGGGAGCATGGGTGTGGACTGAGGCAACACCTGGACTCTCAGGTGCAGAATGACCATGCACTTCTACCTTTGCTAAGCAAGTTGGTAGGTGCTATGGATAATAAGATGCCCGGCACCCACAGGAGAAATGAAGTTTCCAGGGGGAGCCCGAGGACCCCTCAGCGGCTCTCCTTCCACTCTAGAAGAATCTGTTCATCATGTCATGGGGACTGTCATGGCTTCCAGAGAGGGAAAATTAGAAGGGCTGGCAAAGGGAAGCTAGAAGACACACAGCCTACAAATCCCTTGGAGGCTTTTCCTCTTCGGTGGACCTTTCGGGGGTTGTCCTCGATCTCTGTCCACTCTTCTCAGAAATGTCCCTACCTGTGTACCTGCCTCCCCCAGGACTGGCCTGCCCGAGAAGCAGTGAATGCTGACCTTTCAGCAGATCCACAAACTGGAAGTTGAAGGGGATGCCGTTCTTCCGGGCGAAGATATAGACAGCGCGGCAGGGTGCTGACAACAGGTCCATGTACAGCTCGAGACCCATGCTAGGGTGTGCGCTGTGCCCAACAACAGGTGGGCTGGCTGGAAGCCAAGCCTGTGTGCAGCCTGCTGAGCCCCAGGCCCTGTGCCCACCAGCCCCTGGTTTGCCCTCTCCCACCTAGGCCCAGGAATCCACATTCTGGAACTTCTTGTTCACTTGGTGTTGTCATGAGGCCAGGAAGCCTGGAATTCTCATGGCAGCAAGGATTCTGAGGCGGGCCAAGAGTCAGCTGGAAGAGGCCCTGCAAAGAGAAGGCTTGGGCCTGCGACTCTGCTCTTTACCTCATGTGCACGTGTGTGCCCGGTGGGACAGACTCGTGAACGTGCTGTCTGAGAAGGTTTTCTGAATTCCCACGGCCAAATCTTCATTGTGAAACATGACCAAGGGGCTTTGCAGGGTTCAGAATGAGGGTGGGGCAGTGAGAACAACCCTGGAGGGCTCATAAGTAGGGGTTAAGGCTGTCTTCAGGGATATCTAGGTGAACTGAGCTAGGAAAGGACTCTAAAAAAGAGAAACAGGGGTCTGAGGACTGGTCAGGAGCACTGGGGATGACACCACAGGGCAGTCAGGGGCGGGCAGCCAGACAGCCAGCGTGGTGCAGAGGAGCCCAGAAATTGCCCATCTGAGTGGGGACTGAAAAGGGTCACCGGGCTGCTCACCTGGAACTCAGCAACTGGGGCCGAGGAAGGTGACTAGAGACTGTGTGCTTTGTGACAACCCCTGCCCTTCTAGGCTCACTCTTCCCAGGGCAGAGTGAGGTGGAAGGCAAGGTGAGGGCACACAGCATGTTTATTGTGGGCAGCGGAGGGCCGGATGAGCAGCTGCCCCTCAGTGGAGCTCTTCCCGCAGCCACTCAACCAGCTCCTGGGACAGCTGTGGTCCTACGTGGGGGTCCCAAGGCTGGAACGCGACCCAAGCTGGTGTGCCTCCTGGACAAGGTTGGGGCCTAGGGCAGCCTCCATGAAGGCCTGCTATATGGCCAGGCGGGGCCAGTCTTGGAAAATGTGGCAGCTGATGGTAGTTAGCTGGGAAGACAGGGCAGCTGGGACAGGGGGGCCAGCCCAGTGCCCCAATGCCCCCAGGTAGGAGGGCAGGAAGGAGGGCCTCACCTGCATCAGCTCTGTGAGTGCCACCAGGTCTGCCAGGGAGAGCTGCTCGGTGGCCAGGAGGGCCTGGCCATAAGGACTTCCTGGTCCAACCTCCCCAGCAAGTGTTCCAGTCCACAGGCCACCCTGAGAAGTGGAACAGGACAGACTGGGCTGGGAGGAGAGGGGAGACTGTCCTGGGTCCCCCAACCAACCTCCTCTCCTCCCTGCCCTCATCTATAATGATGCATCCTAGGGTTCTGTGTTCAGAAGGAATCTGAGGCCTAGTTCAGGCTCAGGGGAGAATGTGCTGAGGTGGATTAACAATGTCTGCCTGGGGCAGGGCAGGGGAGGTGTTGTACGGATCACTGACACCTTCCAGCTCTGGAGGTCCTGGCTCTGCCTGAACTGCATGATAAGGCCAGGGAAACTCACAGGTAGACGTTGGTGGCAGGTAGCTGAATGGCACCATACTGCCATTCTAGGTACTTGTCCACGCGGGTGGAACTTTCACGCTGTATGCGGGGCAGACAGGGCTGTCAGAGCTCTCATCCAGCCCAGGCGGAGACCCTCCTTCCATTACTCCCAGGAAGCTTGATGGCGTTCTCTCAAGTCTACCTCCAGGGGAGGGCCTCCCACCTTCACATCCTGCTCTATGTAGCATCTGCACCCCAAACTGCTCCATTGGCTTAGGACCCTTCCCTCGTTTAAACAAACAAACAAAAACCAGTTGCCCTCCAGTCGATCCTGACTCATGTAGACCCCATGAATGTCAGAGTAAAGCTGTGCTTCATAGGGTTTTCAGTGGCTGATTTTTCAGAAGTAGATTGTCAGGCCTTTCTTCTGAGGTGCCTCTGGGAGGACTCAAACCACCAACCTTTCAATTAACAGCCCATCACGTTCACCATTTGTACCACACAGGGACTTCCCCCCTGCCTTAGTTTCCTCCCTATCCAAACTTCACTGCTCCCTGTCCCATGCTGCACCCTCCCTCCCAGCCACTGCCTACATACCCGCCCCCTGCCTCAGGCCCAGCTGTCTGACATCAGGGGCCCACCTGGAGTGAGAGAGGTGGACCTGCCAGTGGAGACCCCTCCAAGGGGTCTTGCCCTTCCTGTGCCACCTCTCCTCAGCACTTTGGATCTGGTCGGGGGGTACTGCACAAAGTCCCCCTTGCTGAGCTCCCTGGCCCCCAGCAGGAGGTGCCCGTTTCCATGCTCAGGCAAGCCCTCCTCCATTTTACAGGGGAGCTGAGAATCTCTGGGGCCCACCTAAGGGCACAGAAAGGAAGTAGGGAGTGGGACTCTGAGTTGCCTGCCCTTTTTCTGCCCAGGTTGTCCAGGCCTGGCTGGGTGGCCTGTGCCCCCTCCCTACCCCAGCAGCTCCAGCTCCCCTGCTCTAGTCCCAGGTGGCCCCCTGATCCTGCCTTTGCCTCCCCCCGCCCCCCGCAACTCCCCCACCCATCTCTGAGCTGGGCAGCTTCAAGGAAGAAAGATCTCTAAGCCAGAAGGTGTCAGCTTCCCCTCCTCCTCCTCCTTCCCCCAACGCAGAACACCTAAACCCCACCTGGCTCTGAGCAGGGACACTCATCAGGTGCCCCCATTACCCCTCTGCCAGCAGGAAATCACCATCCTTGAGGGCAGGCACCTTCCCAGGGCATTCACCTTCAGGAACTCAGGCTTCAGGTGCTCCCTTGCGTGGGCAGAGGGCAGGAGAGACTCCAGGGTCTGGCCCCTCAGTGCCCCATCCCCGGCGGCCCGGCCTGGCCCCCCTTACCCTGCACCAGCTCTACTGCATGAAGCTCAAAGGAGATGCTGCTCCTTCTGGCGAAGATGTAGATGGTGCAGCAGGGAGGCAAGTATAGTTCCCGGAACAGCTCTAGCCCCATTGCTGCCTCCTCTGTGACTGTCCTCAGGGCCCTCACACCATCCTCATCTGGCCTCACCCTGTCACCCCACCTACCTCCCAGGGTTGCTCAACCCTCAGGCCAAAGTCCCTCCTCACCCCCATCCCTGAGCCCAGCTCCTCCATGACTGGTGGGGTGGCCTGCGTCTGCTGTGCCCCTATTGGTGGCTGGCCACTCTTTTCCTAGAACAAGGTCCCCCTCTTCCCACTCCACAGGGTGTCGAAAGCCCCTGGACGACTCCCACCATCCTTCCCTCCCTTGGGCCCCAGGCCAAGCACAATCCCTCCTGGGCCTGCCACCCTGTTTTTCCTTTCCAGCCTAGCTTCCTCAGCTCTCCAGTCGGTGACGGGGCTGGGAGGCCAGCTGGCAGGCACACTCTTCATGTCGTCAGGCCATCCTCATCTTTTCTTCCACTACACCACACACTCACACATACACACTCACACACATGCAGACACACTGTCATACATACATGCACACAAACATACAACTACACACACATGCACACACAATTATACATACATGCACACACTGTCACACATGTGCACACTCAAACACACATGCTCACACATACATGTATACTCACACACTGTCACACATACACTCATGTACATACTCAAATACACACCTCCATGCACACACTCGCACGCTCACATACTCACACATGTACACCCTCACACAACTATATACTCACACACATGCACATTCAAACATTGTCACCTATATGTGCACACACACTCACATGCTCACTCACATACATTCACATACACATGCATGCACAGAACCACACAAACATGCACACAAAACCACATACACACACATTCACACTGTATGTCATACACAGGCATGCATGCTGATACTTACATGCCCAAACACACATGCAATCACACACTCATGCACTGACATATACACATGCACTCACACACACACACTCATATGTTCACACAATCACACACTCATACATACATGCACACACGACACACACATGTATGCACATCCACACTCACTTATATGCTCATACTCACACATACAATCACACACTCATGCAGTCATGCACATGTGCATACGCATGCACATGCACTCAATTACACACACATATGCGTTCCCCCTGCACCTCAAGCCCAGGCTCTCCTCTCTCAAGACAAGAGGAACTGTCCTGAAGTCTCATAGACACCACCCCTCCATGCAGCCAACCCTCAGCTTACCATCTTCTTCGTCCTCCAACGCACCCCACCTCAGGCATGGCACCCTGGACTCTGGGGTTCAGGCAAGACCCTGAGATGTGTCTGGGCCACCTCTTTCTCCCTCATTCTCCAAGTGCTGTCCACCCCCAAACCTCTCACGTGCCCACTCATCTCCCACACCTCTCTCACTGCTCCCTCCCCCCCACATACACTCACATACTCACAGGCCATGGGGCATGGTGGGCTGACCTATCCTGGCCCCAGGGTCAGCATACATCCAAGCCTGGCCCGTGCACCCCTTGGCAGCTCTGATGGGATCAAGCAGAGCACCACTGCCAGCGAGCCCTGGGACAGTAGCTGGTGCAAACCTGGCCCCCAGTGAGGCCATCAGCCCAGACAGAGTACCTGGGAGCCTCTGGCTGCAGAGGAGGCATGGCCAGCAGAAGCCCTTCCCCAGCTGGGAGGGCAGCTCAGGGTGGCCTGCCCCACCCGCCTGCTTCCAGGAGCACAGGCAGGCAGGTGAGGAGCCAGGGGAATGAGCTGTCCCCAGGAGACTTCTTCAGGCAGGAAGCTGGCACAGAACCAGCCTCACCTGCTACCCTCAGCCCAGTAGCCCCAGCAGGATTTCTCATCTGGGATCAGGGCCACAGGAAAGCAAGATGGGAGACCGAGATAGGGAAGGGGTGGTAGTGAGGCCATTGCTCATCCCCTAGTTCATCACTTCAACCAAGAATGAGACTCAGAGGCAGACAAAACAATCCGGGGTGATGGACAAGAACCAGCAACCTTACTGTGTCTCCCAGCCATCAGCCTGCTGCCCCACCACGACCCTTGATTTGCAGCAGGACCCACTGGTGCAGCTCTGGTGGAGGCTCTGGGAGTGTCTGGTTGGCTGTCTGCCCAGGTACCCAGGAAAGCCTCACTCCTGCTGTCTTACTGCCAGCTGCAGCTGCCCCTCAACTACATTGCAGCCAAGGACCATGGGCTGCGGGAACACCAGCCCCCTTCACAGACCCCACCTGAGGCCAGGGCAGGGTGACAGCCAGAGAGGGATCCCACTGCTCACTCAGGGGCTGCAAGAGGCAGGGGTGCCTCCTTTATCAAACGGAAGGGGCCCTGACCCCCAAGCAGGGTCAGTGCAGGGAGGCTGCTGGCTGCTCTGAGCCCACACCTGTAGCGGCATTCACTCCTCCAGCTCCAAGAGGCCAACCAGGGTCACCTGGCCGCCAGCAAGAAAGGCCCATCCCCCAGGACCTTGTCCTCTGGTTGTTGCAGTGCTGATCACTGGCCCGGAGCCACCCTCCCCTTGGGCACCTGCAGGCCCATGCATAGGACTGGCATGGGGTGGGGGGAGGAGAGGTAGAGGACAGGCTTGCTGTGGCCCCACCTCCCCTGGCACTTTGGGCCCTGCCTGCACACCTCATTGCCCTTCTCATCTAAGTCCACACGGACACACTCAGGTTGCCCTGGGAGCAGCCGGCTCAGGTACTCACTCATATGGGCATGGATCTCGGACAAGATGGTGCCAATGGATCGTCAACTGGTATTTGTGGCCCAGGGTAGGCTGGACGACCAAATGGCTGGGTGGGGACAGGCACAGTGGGTGTGAGGACCTGCTAGCCCAGCATCTGCCATCCTGGCACAGACCTGCAGGCCTCTGCAAAGGAGGTCTCTGCCGTTTGATATGCCCCCTTCTCCCTCCTTCCCCTAGCATACAGGTGTCAGTCCTGTCCTTCCCCCATTCACAGACCCAGACTCTGAAGCCTCTCTCCTCAGCATGGCCCACCTCCACTGGTGCCCTGGGCCCTACCTTCTCTAACCTGGATGCTCCAGATGCCAGACACACCCTATCCTCAGGCCCCTGGTCTAGCTCAGCTCAGCCCTCTTCCAGGGGCACCTGTTTGGGATTCTAGGTCACTTCTGTGGAGGCTTTTCTGCCCCCTCCTCCTGCAAGGTGCCCTCTGATGTCAGTGTCCAGCATGTTCAACCTCCGGGAGTTACCAGTTACTGCACTACCTGGGGAGTGGATGTTTCACTTTTAGTTTATTTGTTGTTGTTGTCAGTTGCTATCGAGTTGGCTCCAACTCATGAGAACCTCACATACGACACAACAAAAGGTTGCCCAAACCTGTGCCATCTTCACGATCATTGGTATGTTAGAGCCCATTATTGTAGCTATTGTGACAATTCATCTCATTGAGGGTTTCCCTCATTTCCGCTGACCCTCTGCTTCACCAAACGTGATGTCTTTTTCTAGCCATTGGTCCTTCCTGATGACATGTCCAAAGCAAGCAAGCAAGCTGAAGTCTCACCTCCTTGCTTCTAAGGAGCATTCTGATTGTATTTCTTCTAAGACTGATTTGTCCATTCTTTTGGCAGTCCAGGGTATATTCAGTATTCAACACCACAATTCAAATGCACCAATTTGTTTGTTTACTTATACTTTATTGGAGGATCTGTTGAAAGCAAAACTGTTCAGTTGTCACCACCAGAAATACAGTGTGGACTGGGAAGGCAGCCCCGGCACAGATGGACGTCGCACACCGCCAGCCCCTGGGGGATGAAGGAAAAGAGCCAGGCTTGCCCAGGAAAGTAAGCTGGAGTGTCTGGGGTGTCACCCAAAGTATGAAGACTCCCTGAAAGGGACAGGGTAGCCAGAATGGGACTGTAGAGAGAAGTCACACCAAGCGTCCTCAGGACAGGACAGCTGAATGGTGGGAGCCCCTCAAGGGTGCTTCAGGCTGGGAATGACACACAGGGCACCAAGGCTCTGAGAGACACATGGTTCTCTCAAGCAGGTTGTTAAGGAGCCTGTTTGTCAGTCAGCAGTGACACCTTGGCATATCCAAGAACTGCAGCATGTCAGCCTCTGGCCCTTCTGTGGGTGATCTGAGGTGCCGAATGGTTGGCAGTTTGAACCCACCCAGAGATGCCTCGGAAGACAGGCCTGGCAACTAACAACAACAATTACCAACTAATAATAGCAACTAACAATTACCAAAAGATTGGTGGTTCAAATCCACCCAGCAGCTCCACAAAAGAAAGGTCTGCTGATCTGCTTCTGTTAAGAATACAGCCTAGAAAGCCCTATGGAGCACAGTTCTACTCTGACACACATGGAGTCACCATGAGTCGGAGTCAACTTGATGGCAACGAGTTTGATTTTGGTTTTTTGGTAGAGTGATCTGGGCTATTGGGACATCCCTGCCCCTCCCTCTCAGAAGGTTATGCCCAGGGACTCCCCCTGGCCAATGGTGGAGGAGGACACCTGTCCCTCATGAAAGCAAATCACTAGATTGAAAGTATTAATACCAGTCAGTGGAAATGTGAGGAACTTGCAAGTGTGACCTGTGACCTGGCTGGTTTGTGTTGTTTACATACCATTTTCTAAACGTTTTGCATTTGGCCAGATCGTGGGTTGTGAGGATCCCCTGATTAGAAAACAGGTCGAAGACTTTGTTATGATGGCATGTTGAGCACAGGTGTTTATCTTTGTTTCCTTCAGACACTCTGCTAAGATGCTAGTAATAGAATAAAAAGCTACACTTCCACACACACAAAAAATCAAACCAGTTGCTATTGAGTCTATTCTGATGGTGACCCCACATGTGTCAGAGTAGAACTGTGCTCCATAGAGTCTCCAACAGCTGGTTTTTCTGAAGCAGATCTCCAGGCCTTTCTTTTGAGGTACTCTGGTGGACTCAAACTTCCAACCTTTCCTTCAGCAGCTCAGCACTTAGCCATTTGCACCCAGGGACTCCAGAAAGATACACACTCACAAGGAAAACAGAACAGGAGAGGGGACAACAGCATTCTGGAAGACAATGAGAGCTTGAGGGAGCAGGGAGGGAGGCAGCCCCAACCTCCAGGTCCACTGTAAGGGTGAAAGACGGGAGGGTGGGAAAGAAGGACTCTAGCCAGGTTCAGCCTCCCAGAGGCTCAGCTCTCAGGGCAGCCAGTGACAGGTGGGGCTGGATGAGCTCAGGGCATTCAATGCAGTACTGAGAAGGCCCCAAATTCGATGGTGGGTTTGAAAATACTTAGCTATGCATATCACAAATACATTCATTCGACAATGTAGGAGTGATTTTGTGAAGGATGAGAGCTGAACAGGTCACAGGGAAGGAAATGCAAACAACTCCCAAACACTCGAAAAATCAGTGTGAACACGGGCTTGCGATCACTCTGTGCCCCATCAGGCTTGCCAAGGCCAAAGCTCACGGACACGGTATGTGATGCACGGGAGTTGGGCCGGGCATCGCCAGACACTGTGTGGAGAGTCAGTCAGCATAACCTGCAGACAGCAGTGTTGTAACCCACGCAGTGGGAGGTGTGAGCCCCTCTGCAGCAATGCCATTGTAGGCGTTTCCCACAAAAGACCTTTCTTTCAAGTGTAAAAAAGTTAAGATTTCACTTTGTTGACTAAAGTACACCTGACCCAATCAACTCATATGCATGTGAAAGCTGGACAATGCAAAAAGAATACAGAAGAACAATTGATGCATTCGAATTGTGGTATTGGCAAAGAATATTGAATATACCACAGACTTCCAGAAGAATGAACACATCAGTCCTGGAGGAAGCACAGCCAGAATGCTCTTCAGAAGCAAGAATGGCGAGACTTCATTTTGCTTACTTTGAACACATCGTCAGGAAAGATCAATCGCTAGGCAAAGACATCATGTTTGGTAAAGTGGAGGATCAGCAAAAAAGAAGGAAACCCTTCATGAGATGAATTGACATGCTGGCTGCAACCATGGGCTCAAACATAGCTACTATTGTGAGGAAGCATGGGACCAGGCAACGTTTTATTCTATTGTACGTAAGATCACTTCAAGTAGGAGCCATCTATACAGTGCCTAACAATGAAAACCCACAGCCACGCTCACGTGTAAATGCTGATGTCCATCATGACACTTGTGGTAATAGTCAAAGATATACAGGTCACCAGCAGGAACTAGTCACCTAAATTCTGGCCCGTTTGTGCAGTGACTGTGCTGTACAAAATGATGAGCAAACTTGCTGTGCAGGGCTCCGCCAGGACCTGGCAAGGTGATATATACAACATGCTCGTAACACTACTAGGCATATAGGAAGTAGGCTATGAGACTTAACTATTCTAATTCTTCAAAACAGAATACATTCTCCACTGCAATGGCCAGTATTAAAATGCTTGTCAATAGCAAGCCACCACTTGTCTGTCAGTTTGTCGTATTGTGGTGACTTGTGTGTTGCTGTGATGCTGGAAGTTATGCCTCTAGTATTTCAAATACCAGCAGGGTCAACCATGGTAAACAGGTTTCAGCAGAGCTTCCAGACTAAGACAGACTAGGAAGAAGGACCTGGCAATCCACTTCTAAAAAAACTGGCTAGTGAAAACTTTATGAATAGCAGGGGAATATTGTCTGACATACGGCCCAAAAATGAGCCCCTGAGGTTGGAAGTCACTAAAAATACAACTGGGGAAGAGCTGCATCCTCAAAATAGAGTCGAACTTAATAACGTGGATGGAGAAAAGCTTTCAGGGACCTTCATTTGCTGATGTGGCACAACTCAAAATGAGAAGAAACAGCTGAAAACATCCATTAATAATTGGAACGTGGAATGTACGAAGTATGAATCTAGGAAAATTGGAAGTTGTCAAAAATAAAATGGAATACTTGAAGATAGATATCCTAGGCATTAGTGAGCTCAAATGGACTGCTACTGGCCATTTTGAATTGGAAAATCATACATTCTAGTACGCCAGGAATGACAAATTGAACAGGAAAGGTGTTGCATTCATCATTGAAAAGAATATTTTAAGATCTATCTTAAAGTACAATGCTGTCAGTGATAGGGTAGTATACATACACCTACAAGGAAGACCAGTTAATACGACTATTATTCGAATTTATGCACCAACCACTAATGCCAAGATGAAGAAATTTAAGATTTTTTACCAACTTTTGCAATCTGAAATTGATCAAACATGCAATCAAGATGCATTGATAATTACTGATGATTGGAATGCAAAAGTTGGGCCCAAGAAAAGAAGGATCAGTACTCGGCAAATATGGCTTTGGTGCTAGAAACAAAGCTGGAGATTGCATGATAGATTTTTACAAGACCAACAATCTATTCGTTGGAAATGCCTATTTTCAACAACATAAATATCAACTGTACACGTTGACCTCGCCAGATGAAATACACAGTAATCAAATCGACTACGTCTGTGAAAAGGGACAAGGGAGAAACTCAATATCATCAGTCAGAACAAGTTCAGGGGCCGAACAATGGAACAGACTATCAATTGCTCATATGCAAGTTTCAAGTCGAAGCTGAAGAAAATTAAAATAAGTCCATGTGAGCCAAAGTATGACTTTGAGTATATAATACCTGAATTTTGAGACCATCTCAAGAATACATTTGATGCAATGAACACTAATGACCAAAGATCAAATCAGTTGTGGGATGACATCAAGGATATCGTACATGAAGAAAGCAAAATGTCATTAAAAAGACAGAAAGGAAAAGACCAAAATGAATGTCAGAAGAAACTCTGAAACTTGTTCTTGAAAGTAGAGTAGCTAAAGAGAATGGAAGAAATGATTAAGTAAAAGAGCAGAACAGAAGATTTCAAAGGGCAACTTGAGAAGACAAAGTAAAGTATTATAACGAAATGTGCAAAGACCTGGAGTTATAAAACCAAAAAGGAAGAACACAACTAGCATTTCTCAAGCCGAGAGAACCGAAGAAAAACTTTAAACCTCAAGTTTTAATACTGAAGGATTCTGTGGGCAAAATATTGAATGACTTAGAAAGCATCAAAAGAAGATGGAAGGAATACACAGAGTCATTGTATCAAAAAGAATTGGTTGATGTCCAGCCATTTCAGGAGGTAGCATATAATCAAGAACCAATGGTATTGAAGGAAGAGATCCAAGGTGCACTGAAGGCATTGGGGAAAAACAAGGCTTCAGGAATTGACAGAATACAAATTGAGATGTTTCAACAAATGGATGCAATAATACAGGAAGTGCTCACTCACCTATGCAAAGAAATTTAGAAGACAGTTACCTGGCCAACCAACCAAAAGAGATTCATATACATGCCCATTTCAAAGAAAGTTGATCCAACAGACTGTGGAAATTATCGAACAATATCATTAACATCATATGCATGTATACCCACTCATCAGATATTGACATGGCTAGGTTCCAAAGACCAGGTCATTACGAGAAAATTGGCATTATGCAAAAATGATCATATCAGATCACAAAATGGTGGATGACTACATCATTGTATAACTGCCAAATTACATCATTACATAACTGCCAAACCACTAACAATCATAGCCAAGGCAAGTTGATACATAACTTTAACCATCACAGCTAGTGTTACTCTTGCCTCATACTTCATTTGTTACTGTCAGATATAAGTTGTAAATTCATAAAATAGCTGGATAGTAGTTTTTTACTATTGTCATAAATGTAAAATGTCAGATAACAAGATAGTCAATAAGTGAGGAGTAGGTCTAAAATTTTGCTGAGGATAATTCAAAAACAGTTGCAGCAGAACATCAAACGGGAATTGCCAGAAATTCAAGCAGAATTCAGAAGAAGACGTGGAATGAAGGATATCATTGCTGATATCAGATGGATCTTGGCTGAAAGCAATACCAGAAAGATGTTTACCTGTGTTTCATTGTGCAAGGCATCAACTGTGTGGATCATAACAAATTATGGATAACATTGCTAGAATGGGAATTCCAAAATTCTTAATTGTGATCATGCGAAACATTTACATAGGAACATTTACACAGACCAAGAGGCAGTCGTTTAAACAGAACAAGGTGATACTGTATAGCTTAAAATCAGGAAAGGTGTGTGTCTTAGTCATCTAGTGCTGCTATAACAGAAATACCACAAGTGGATGACTTTAACAAAGAGAAGTTTATTCTCTCACAGTCTAGTACGTTACAAGTCCAAATTCAGGGCTTTAGCTCCAGGGAAAGGCCTTCTCTGTCAGATCCAGAGGAAGGTCCTTGTCATCAGTCTTCCCTTGGTCTGAGAGCATCTCAGCACAGGAATCTCAGGTCCAAAGGGTGCATTCTGCTCCCAGTGCTGCTTTCTTGGTGGTGCAAGGTCCTCATGTGTCTCTGCTCACTTCTCTCTTTTATATCTCAAAAG
Organism: Trichechus manatus latirostris; assembly: GCF_000243295.1. NCBI lineage: Eukaryota > Metazoa > Chordata > Mammalia > Sirenia > Trichechidae > Trichechus > Trichechus manatus. Next base: position 2,079,240 of record NW_004444093.1, on the reverse strand, counting down.
AGATTGGCTTAAGACACTATCTAATCTTGTAGACATCATCAGTATAACTGCCGCTAATCCACCTTATTACATCATAGTGACAGAGTTTACAACACATAAGGTAATCATATCAGATTACAAAATGGTACACAATCATACAATACTGGGAATCGTGGCCCAACCAAGTTGACAGATATTTTGGGGGGACACAATTCAATCCATGACACTGTGCATCAGGGTTGTATCCTTTCACCATACTTATTCAATCTGCATGTTGAGCAAATAATCCGAGAAGCTAGACTATACGAAGAAGAACCCAGCATCAGGATTGGAGAATCATTAACAATTTGGGATATGCAGATGACACAATCATGCCTGCTGACAAAGAAGTGGACTTGAAGCACTATTGTTGAAGATTAAAGACTATAGCCTTCAGTATGGATTACACCTCAACATGAAGAAAACAAAAATCCTCACAACTGGGCCGGTAAGTGACATTATAATAAATGGAGAAAATATTGAATTAGTAAAGGATTTCATTTTAATTGGATCCACAATCAATGCCCATGAAAGCAGCAGTCAAGAAATCACACGACATATCGCATTGGGCAAATCTGTTGCAAAAGACCTCTTTAAAGTGTTAAAAAGCACAAATTTGAAAACCTAGAGGAAATGGAGAAATATCTAGAAACACGCTACCTACCCAAACTAACACAAAATGATGTTGAAAATCTGAAGAGACCCATAACAAGAGAAGAGATTGAAAAGATAATTAAAAAAACTTCCAACAAAAAGAAGCCCTGGCCCAGATGGCTTCACTGCAGAATTCTACCAAACATTCAGAGAAAAGCTTACACCAGTACTACTCGAACTATTTCAGAGCATAGAAAAGAGGAAGCAATACTTCTGAATTCATTCTATTAAGCCAGCATAACTCTGATACGAAAACCAGGCAAAGACACCACAAAAAAAGAAAATTACAGACCAATATCTCTCATGAATACAGATGCAAAATTCTCAACAAAATTCTAGCCAATAGAACTCAGCATCATATCAAAAAATAATATACCACTACCAAGCAGGATTCATACCAGGTATGCAAGGATGGTTCAACATTAGAGAATCAATCAATGTAATCCACCATATAAACAAAAGGAACAAGAAGAATCACATGATCATCTCAATTGATGCAGAAAAGGCATTCGACAAAGTCCAACACCCATTCCTGATAAAAACTCTCAATAAAATAGGTATAGAAAAGGAAATTTCTCAACATAATAAAGGGCATCTATGCAAAACCAACAGCCAACATGATTCTTAATGGAGAGAGGCTGAAAACATTCCGCTTGAGAACAGGAACAAGACAAGGATGCCCTTTATCACCACTCCTATTTATCACTGTGCTGGAAGTCCTAGCTAGAACAATAAGGCAAGAAAAAGAAATAAAGGGCATCCAAATTGGTAATAAAGAAGTAAAACTGTCTGTATTTGTAGATAATATGATACTATACATAGAAAACCCAAAAGACCCCATGAGAAAACTACTGGAAGTAATAGAAAGATTCAGTAGAGTAGCAGGATACAGGATACAGGAGGGTGAGGCCAAGATGGCAGAGTACTCAGACGTTTCCAGTGGTCCCTCTCACAACAAAGACCCGAAGAAACCAGTGACTCAATCATATATAACAATCTAGAAGCCCTGAACATCAAAGGAAAAGTTGAGGAATTAGACTGAGTGGCAGAGTGAGGGAGAGATGGTTCAGAAGCAGCAAGGGTTGCCAGACCTGACCTGGAGAAAGCCTGAACCCTTCAGGCCAGATCAGCTCTTGGTGCACGGTGAGGCAGGCGTTTTCCACACAGGGAGAGATGCAGCAGCAGAGAGTATACTCGGCCATCCAGAACCTGGGAGAAGCAGCCCTCAATAGGCAAAAGATAAGTACTTGCGTCTGGCCTACAGCGTGGATCAAAAACACCCCCCTTAGGGAAAAACTCTATCCCATTTACCTCCCCAGTCCCTCCTCTGCACTGGGTGAGGGACTGGCTTCAGCTATTGCCAAGTTCCCTGAAGTAGGACCCGTCACACGCCCAGAGCCATTCTCCCAGACTTGGAGAGTGAACAAATTAAATAACAGGGGAAAAAATAAACTGCAGGCTCCTCTAAGCCAGGAGATCAGGGTAGGCATAGCTCCTTTGCCTAGGCACAAGCATAAGGAATCCACAGACTTTGAGTGCCTTTCCCTCTGCATAGACTTGTGTGAGCCCATTTCAACAGCGTAGGCCCTCATTACCACAGTACAACAGGGTATATACCTGAAGTTTAACTTCAACTGTTTCAGGTATGAAGTGGTGGGTTTGTGACATTTGACACTGCTAGGCCCATTAAGCAGGGTCTTCACCTAACCACATCAGGGGCCTGAGGACTGGTGGCTACACCATGCCACCTAGCCACCTGTGACAGGAGCCCAAGAATAAGAGGTGTCCCCCAGTCCTTAAAGCCAAGGCCTTGGGTGCTCATAGTTTGGCTGCAAAACCCAACCACCTACTTGCTCTAGGGAACAGGGACACGCTTTCCTCCTGGACACTCAGGGGCAGCTGTTGGCCCCCTGACTTGCTCAGTGTGTGTTCCCCTGCTGCAGCCGGATGCCTATGCCTACACCAATCACCCATGCTGGTCTAGGACTGTAGGTGAGAGCCTGAACCACACAATTGGTGGCTGCCTACCTGGACACCTGAGCTGAATCTGTACAGGATGAGTGGGCAGATTCCAGGGCTCACATACTTAGTAGCACTTCTGGCCACTTGGTGGCAGGATGTTGGAGGTTCAGGGGCACCGGTAACTGGCTATTTCACATGAGCAGCCTATCTGGGCATATCAAAACAAAACAAAACAAGAAGCTAGGACACAGTAAGCAAACATAAAATAAATATAATAACTTACTGATGGCTCGGAGACAACAGTCAATATCAAATCACATAAAGAGGCAGACTATGATCACTTCAGCAAGCTCCTAAAATAAAGAATCTAGAAATTTTCTGGAGGAAGAAAATTCTTGGAATTACTGGAGGCAGAATACAAAAGATTAATATACAGAACTCTTAAAGATACCAGGAAGGAAATTAGGCAAGAAGCAAAACATGCAATAGAGGAAATTAAGAAGATTAGAGAAGAGCATAATGACAAATTTAACAAGCTGCAAGAATCCATAGAGAGAGAGCAATCAGAAATACAGAAAATTAACAATAAAATTTCAAAATAAGACAACTCAATAGAAAGTCATAGGAGCAGAATTGAGGCAATGAAAGTCAAAATTAGTGAGATTGAAGATAAAGCACTTGACACCAACTTATCTGAGGAAAAATCAGATAAAAGGATTTTTAAAAATGAAGAAACCCTAAGAATTATGTGGGATTCTATCAAGAGGAATAACCTGCGAGTGATTGGAGTACCAAAACAGTCAGGGATAACAGAAAATACAGAGAGAACTGTTGAAGATTTGTTGGCAGAAAACTTCCCCAATATCATGAAAGATGGGAAGGTATCTATCCAAGATGCTCATCGAACCCCACATAAGGTAGATCCCAACAGAAAGTCACCAAGACTTTTTATAATCTAACTTGCCAAAACCAAAGATAAAGAGACAATTTTAAGAATGGCTAGGGATAAACGAAATGTCATCTACAAAGGAGAGTCAATCAGAATAAGCTCGGACTACTCAGCAGAAACCATGTAGGCAAGAAGGAAATGGGATGACATATATAAAGCCTTGAAGGAAAAAAATTGCCAGCCAAGAATTACATACCCAGCAAAACAGTCTCTCAAATACGATGGTGAAATTA
>NW_004444093.1:2062117-2072675 GCF_000243295.1 Trichechus manatus latirostris | reverse complement strand
CCAAGAAGATAAAATACTTAGGAATAAATCTAACCAGAGACATAAAAGACCTATACAATGAAAACTACAAGACACTGCCGCAAAAAACCAAAAGAGACCTGCATAAGAGGAAAAACATACCTTGCTCATGGAAAGGAAGACTCAACATTGCGAAAATGTCAATTCTACCCAAAGCACTCTACAGATACAATGTCATCCCAGTTCAAATTCCAACGACATTTTTTAATGAGATGGAGAAACGAATCACCAGTTTCATACGGAAAGGGAAGAGGCCCCGGATAAGTAAAGCATTACTCAAGAAGAACAAAATGGGAGGCTTCACACTACCTGATTTTAAAACCTATTATACCGCCACAGTAGTCAAAACAGCCTGGTACTGGTACAATAACAGATACATAGACCAATGAAAATTCAGACATAAATTCATCCACCTATGAGCAGCTGATATTTGATAAAGGCCCAAAGTCTGTTAATTGGAGGAAAAGACAGTGCCTTTAACAAATGCTGCTGCCATAACTGGATATCCATCTGCAAAAAACTGAAACAGGACCCATACCTCACACCATGCACAAAAACTCAAAGTGGATCAAAGACCTAAATATCCAATTGAAAATGATAAAGATCATGGAAGAAAAAATAGGGACAATGCTAGGGGCCTTAATACATGGCATAAACAGAATACAAATCATAAGTAACAATGCACAAGCACCAGAAGAGAGACTAAATTACTGGGAGCTCCTAAAAATCAAACACTTATGCTCATCAAAAGTCTTCACCAAAAGAGTAAAAAGACAACTTACAGACTGAAAAATAAATTTTGGCTATAAGAAATCTGATCAGTGTCTAATGTCTAAAATCTACAAGATACTGCAAAACCTCAAGAACAAAAAGACAAACAACCCAATTAAAAAATGGGCAAAAGATATGAACAGGCACTTCACCAAAGAAGACATTCAGGTGGCTGGCAGACACACAGAGAGATGCTCAGGATCGTTAGCTATTAGAGAAATGCAAACCAAAACTACAATGAGATACCATCTCACCCCAACAAAGCTAGCATTAATCCAAAAAACATAAAATAAAATAATAAATGTTGGAGAGGTGGAGAGACTGGAACACTTATACACTGTTGGTGGGAATGTCAAATGATACAACCTCTTTGGAAATAGATTTGGCACTTCCTTAAAAAGCTAGAAATAGAAGTATCATACCATCCAGCAATCCTGCTCCTTGGAATATATCCTAGAGAAATAAGAGCTGTCACACGAATAGATATATGCACACCCATGTTCATTGCAGCACTGTTTGCAACAGCAAAAAGATGGAAATGACCTAGGTGGCCATCAACAGAGGTATGGATAAAAAAAATTATGGTATATTCACACAGTGGAATGCTACACAAGAATAAAGAACAACGATGAATCCATGAAACATCTTATAACATGGAGGAATCTGGAGGTCATTATGCTGAGTGAATTTAGTCAGTCACAGAAGGACAAATATTGCATAAGACCACTATTATAAGAACTCAAGAAAAGGTTTAAGCACAGAAGAAACCATTCTCTGATGGTTACGAGGGTGAGGAGGGAGTGTGAGTGTTATTCATCAACTAGATAGTAGACAAGATTCATCTTACGTGAAGGGCAGGACAGCACACCCTACAGGGGAAGTCAGCACAACTGGACTAAACCAAAGCTATGAAGTTTCCTGAATACAATAAAAAAAATTCAAGGGACAGAGTAGCAGGGGCAGAGGTCTCAGGACCATGTTTTCAGGGGACATCTAGGTCAATTGGCATAAAAAAGTTTATTAAGAAAATGTTCTGCATCCTACTTTGGTGACTGGCATCTGGGATCTTAAAAGCTAGCAAGCGGCCATCTAAGATGCATCAATTGGTCCCAACCACCTGGAGTAAAGGAGAATGAAGAACACTATAGACACAAGGAAAGTATTAGCCCAAGAGACAGAAAGTGCCACGTAAGCCAGAGACTTCATCAGCCTGAGACAAGAAGAACTAGATGATACCCAGCTTCCACAAATGACTGCCCTGACAGGGAACACAATGGAGAGTCCCTGATGGAGCAGGAGAAAGGAGGGGTGCAGAACTCAAATTCACATAAAAAGACCAGACTTAATGGTCTGACTGAGGCTGGAGGAACCCGAGAAAGTATGGCCCCTGGACTCTTCCCAGAACTAAAACAATTCCCGAGGCCAACTCTTCAGACAAAGATTGAACTGGACTGTGGGACATAAAATCATACTCATGAAGAGTGTGCCTCTTAGCTCAAGTAGATATATGAGACCAAATGTGCATTTTCTGTCTGGAGGTGAGATGAGAAGGCAGAGGGGGTTAGGAGATGGTTGAATGGACATGGGAAATCAGGGGTGAAAAGGAGGAGTGTGCTTTCACAGTACAGGGAGAGCAATTGGGATCACATAACAGTGTATGTATAAATTTTGTATGAGAGACTCTCTTGAATTGTAAACTTTACTTAAATTACACTAATTAAAAAAAAAAGATAAACACACAAAAATCAGTTGGATTCCCATACACCAATAAAGAGAATGATGAAAAGGAAATCGGGAAAAAATTTTTGGACATTACAAATCAGACAAAGGTCTAATCTCTAAAATCTACAGGAAAATCCAACACTTCTACAACAAAAAGACAAATAATCCAATTAAAAAATGGGCAAAAGAAATTAACAGTCACTTCACCAAAGAAGACATTAAAGCAGCCAACAGACACATGAGGAAATGCTCATGATCACTAGCCATTAGAGAAATGCACATCAAAACCACAATGAGATACCATGTCACCCTGACATCACTGGCACGAATAAAAAACCCATGAAATAACAAATGTTGAAGAGGCTGCAGGGAGATCGGAACTCTTATGCAGTGCTAGTGGGAATGCAAAATGGTACAACCATTTTGGAAAATGACATGGTGCTTCCTTAGAAAGCTAGAAATAGAAATATCATGTGATTCAGCAATCTCACTCCTGGGAATATACCCTAGAGAAATAAGAGTCGTCACACGAATAGACATATGCACACCCATGTTCGCTGAAGCATCGTCTATGATAGCAAAAAGATGGAAATAACCTAGATGCCCATCAACAGATGAATGGATAAACAAACTATGGTACACACACACAGTGGAGTATTATGCAATGATAAAGCATGATGAATTGGTGAAGCACCTCATAACATGGATGAACCTGGAGGGCATTATGCTGAGTGAAATAAGTCAATCACAAAAGGGCAAATGTTGTATGAGACCACTACTATAAAAACTCTTGAAAAGGTTTACACACAAAAAGAAACAATCTTTGATAGTTAGGAGGGAGGGGACAGGTGAGAATGGAAAAACGTTAAATAGGTAATAGGTAAGTGGTAACTTTGGTGAAGGGTAAGACAGTACACAATACTGGGGAAGCCAGCACAACTTGTACAAGGAAAGGTCACGGAAGCTCCAGAGACACATCCAAACTCCCTGAGAGATCGAATTGCTCGGCTGAGCACTGTGGGGACCATGGTCTTGGGGAACATCTAGCTCAACTGGCATAACATATTTTATAAAGAAAATTTTCTACATTCTACTCTGGTGAGTAGCGTCTGGGGTCTTAAAAGCCTGTGAGAAGTCATCTAAGATATTCCACTGGTCTTACCCCTTCAGGAGCAAGGAAGAATAAAGAAAACTAAAGATACAAGGAAAAGATTAGTCCAAAGGACTAATGGACCACATCTACCGCAGCCTCCATCAGACTGAGTCCAATACAACTAGATGGTGCCTGCTACCATCACTGACTGCTCTAACAGGGATCACAGTAGAGGGTCCCAGGCAGAGCTGGAGCAAAATGTAGAACAAAATTCTAACTCACAAAAAAAGCACCAGACTTACTGGCCTGACAAAGACTGGAGAAATCCCAGGAGTATGGATCACGGACACCCTTTTAGCTCAGTAATGAAGTCACTCCCGAGGTTCACCCTTCAGCCAAAGATTAGAGAGGCCCATGAAACAAAATGATGCTAAAGGGGCAAACCAGCCTAGGGGCAAGGACTAGAAGGCAGGAGGCAACAGGAAAGCTGATAATAGGGAACCCAAGCTCAAGAAGGGAGAGTGTTGACATGCCATGGGGCTGTTAACAAATGTCATAAAACAATATGTGTACTAACCATTTAATGAGAAACTAGTTTGTTATGTAAACCTTCATCTAAAGTACAATATAAAAAAAAAAGTAGTAAAAAAAAAAGCAAAGATATCACTTTGAGGACTAAGGTGCACCTGACCCAAGCCATGGTATTTTCGTTATCCCATATGCATGAGAAAGCTGGAATATTAATAAGGAAGGCCAAAGAAAAATTGATGCATTTGATTATGGTGTTGGTGAAGAATATTGAATATACCATGATGTGATAGTTAAGATCGTGTGTCAACTTGGCTGAGCAATGATTCTCAGTGTTTTGGCATTTATATAATGTGATCACTCACCTGTTGAGATTTGATATGTGATTACCCCCATGATGGGATCTGCTATGTTACCAGTGGGTGCAGGGCTTGTGACGGCTCACTGCCCTCCTCAGCCTTCATCTCTCCACCCTCTGCCGCCCGGCTCTTCCTGCTCACCTTACCAGGGCTTTTGCTTGTTCCAGATCCTGCAGCTGGCTCCTGTTGGTCTGACCTTTGGTTCTTGGTACTTGAGCTGGCAGATTGCCTGTGGTCTTGCCTTCTGATCTTGAGATTCATCGATCTTCACAGCTGTAAACAACAGCCCTGTGCTCCAGCCTGCTGATCTTGGGGTCACCAACCCCTGCGGCTATGTGGGTCAGGAGAAGCCTTCTTCCTGCAACACGGACTTGGGATGTTACAGCCTCTAAAAACTGTGTGAGCCATTTCCTTGATACAAATCTCTCTCTCTCTCTCTCTCTCTATATATATATATATATATGCTTTACTGGTTTTGCTTCTCTAGAGAACCCAACCTAAGACATTTGATACTGAAAGTGGTTCTAGAGAAACAAAATTGTAAGGATGAATTTTCTAAATTGGTTCTCAGGTCTGGATAGGCTGAAAGATGTTGATGACTCTGCTTCCAGTAGTAAAGAGGGCACTGCTAATCCATGGCATGAGGTGGCAATTCAAATATGCAAAATATCACCGCCAATAGATCAGGCTCTGGGTGACTGTATGTATGATACCTTTCTACAATTTTGTCATAATGAGTAGTATAAGGCAGTTGGTTGACTGGTCCTGCTTTCAGTAGACAAACTGGTAAAAGAAAGAGATGAGCTCAGGACTCCAGTGTCAAAGCTCAAGTGCTGCATAAACTACCTCAAAGTTTCCACTTGTGCCTTGAAAGAAAGCCTTATTCTTGTTGTAACAGAGCTGATATTGCTGAAAACCAAATCTAGAGTCTTTTCGTAAGAGTGGCTTGATTACAATACGAACTCAACTGCCAACCTTGAGAGATTCTGAATTTAAAGTGAGAGCATTGATTTGGAAGAATTGGGATCCTGAAACCTGGGATGGGGACTTTTGAGCAGATTATTAGGAAGCTGGAGACACTGAGTCCTTATTCCATTGAATCACTCCTGCCAACAGAACCATTAGCCCCTCCACTCCCATCTAACGAGATTAATCCACCTGCATCTAAAGTGCCTTTATTCCCTGGGACATCACCTGAGGCAGATGCTTTAGAAGACTGCTGAATGTTCTCAAATATTTATCCACTGATTTTGGCTTCTAGATCTATAACTAGACTTAAGTCCCAGCAAGCCTCAAAAGGTGAAGTACAAAGTGTAACCCAGGAGGAGGCACACTACACTCCGAAAGAACTGCTTGACTTTTTTAATATGTACTAACAGAAACCTGCAGAATATGGGTGGGAATAGCTATTAAGGGTGTAGGATAATGGTGCAAGGAACATAAAGATGGATCAGTCTGAGTTTATTGATATGGGCTCGCTAAGCACAGATTCTTCAGTGTTTCAGCTCGAGAAGTTAGGAAAGGATCTAATAGTTTATTTTACTGGGTTGCTGAAGCATGGATTGCATCATAGCCTACACTAAATCAAGTTGAAGTACCAGACCTGCCTTGGTATACTGTAGAAAAAGGTATCCAAAGCCTTAGGGAAATTGGCATCCTAGAGTGGATTTATCAGGTTAGACTGACAGACCGACACATGGAGTGCCCAGAGAACACACCTTTTACTACAACGGTGAGGAACAAATTTGTGAAAGGAGCCCCAGCATCCTTGAAGACTGCTGTGATTGCTAATCTACGTGAGTCCAATTTGACAGTGAGAACTGCCTTAACTGGATTAAGACACCTAACTACAATGGGGTTGATCGGAGCCTGTGGTGGTAGGGGCCAAGTAGCGATACTCAATCGACAAAGACAAGGTGGGCGTGTATCTTAGTTATATAGTGCTGCTGTAACAGAAATACCACAAGTGGTTGGCTTTAACAAACAGAAGTTTATTCTCTCACAGTCAATAGGCTAGAAGTCCAAATTCAGGGTGTCAGCTCCAGGGGAAGGCTTTCTCTGTCAGCTCTGAAAGAATGTCCTTGTCTCAATCTTCCCCTGGACTAGGAACATCTCTGTGTAGGAACTCCAGGTCCAAAGGACATGCTCTGCTCCCAGCACTGCTTTCTTCGTGGTATGAGGTCTCCACTTCTGCTCACTTCCCTTTCCCTTTACTTCTTGTAAGATAAAAGGTGGTGCAGGCCATACCCCAGGGAAACTCTCTTTACATTGGATCAGGGATGTGACCTGAGCAAGGGTGTTACATCCCACCCTAATCCTCTTTAACATAATCTAATCTTGCCTCATTAACCATAGGCAGAAATTAGGATTTACAACACACAGGAAAATTATATCAATCACAAAATGGAGGACAACCACACAATACAGGGAATCATGGAATAACCAAGCTGAAACATATTTTTGAGGGACACAGTTCAATTCATGACAGCATGGTTGCCGTAATGGACCGCAGAGTCAAAGCAGTAATCAGAAGTGTCTGACTCTTATTTATAGTGTTGGCTACTTAGTCATGGTGCCCCTAGGAGTGAAATAGATAGGAAATCTACTAAATATTTCCTTGATCTGTACAAGCAGATGACTATTCTATGTCAAGTGAACAGCAGTCTAACTCGAATCACCAGAACAGAGAGTCACAGCCCCTAAATCACTTCCCAGACTTGAGCAAGCTTGGGATATATGAGATAGTGGTATATATGAGATAGGGCCACAACCCCTTGATTGAAGAGGAGGCCGGGTCCCCTTGAGGAATGACTCCAAAACACTGCCAAAAATTTATACTGTTACTCTTTTTCCCAGCCTTCCCGAAAGGGATCTATGGCCTTTTACAAGAGTGACTGTTCATTGGGGAAAAGAAAATAATCAGACTTTTCAGGGATTACTGGATACTGGCTCAGAACTAACACTAATTCCAGGAGACCCAAAACCTCACTGTGGTCCACCAGTCAGAGTGGAGGCATATGGAGGTCAGGTTATTAATGGAGTCTTATCTCATGTCAGGAAACCCTGGTTGCATAGTGGTTAACAGCTACGGCTACTAACCAAAAGGTTGGCGATTTGAATCCACCAAGCGGTCCTTGGAAACTCTATCAGGCAGTTCTACTCTGTCCTATACTGTTGTTATGAGTCAGAATTGACTAGACAGCAACCGGGTTGGCTTTTTTTTTTTTTTTTTTTTAGCTTATGTAAGTCTCACAGTAGGTCCGGTAGGTCCCTGAACCTGTCCTGTAGTGATTTCCCCAGTTCCAGAATGCATAATTGGAATAGATAAACTCAGCAACTGGCAGAACCCCCACACTAGATCCCTGACAAATGGAGTAAGGGCTATTACGGTAGGAAAAGCCAAGTGGGAGCCATTAGAACTCTCCCGACTAAGGAAAATAGTAAACCAAAAGCAATACCACATTCCTGGAGGGATTGCAGAGATTACTGCCACCATCAAGGACTTAAATGATGCAGGGGTGGTGGTCCCCATTGAACCCGCCTATTTGGCCCGTGCAAAAAATAGATGGATCTTGGAGAATGACAGTGGATTATCGAAAACTTAACCAGGTGGTGACTCCAACTGCAGCTGCTATTCCAGATGTAGTCTCATTGCTTGAGCAAATTAATACATCTCCTGGAAACTGGTATGCAGCTATTGATCTGGCTAATGCCTTTTTCTCCATACCTGTTTCAAAAGACCATCAGAAGCAGTTTGCCTTTAGCTGACAAGGCAGTAAACCTTCAGTTGCCTACTTCAGGGCTACATCAACTCTCCAGCCCTATGTCAGAATTTAGTTCGCAGGAAACTTGATCATCTTTCCCTTCCACAAGATGTCCATTACATTGATGACATCATGCTGATTGGACTTAGTAAGACGTGTCAATGACTCTGGACTTACTGGTAGAACATTTGCGTGCTAGAGGGTAGGAGATTAATCCCACAAAATTTCAGGCACCATCCACCTCACTGAAATTTCTAGGAGTCCAGTGATGTGGCGCATGTTGAGATATTCCTTCTAAAGTGAAGGAAAAGTTATTGCATCTGGCTCCTCACACAGCTAAAAAGAAGGTACAGTGCCTAGCGGGCCTCTTTGGATTTTAGAGGCAGCATATTCCTCATTTGGGTGTGATACACTGGCCTCTTTATCAAGTGACTCCAAAAGCTGCTAGTTTTGAGTGAGGTCCAGAACAAGAAAAGGCTCTGGAACAGGTTCAGGCTGCTGTGCAAGCGACTCTGCCACTTGGGCCATATGATCCAGCTGATCTAATGGTCCTTAAAGTGTCAGTGGCAGATAGACATGCCGTCTGGAGTCTTTGACAGGCCCCTATTTGTGAATCACAGCACAGACCCTTAGGATTTTGGAGCAAAGCCCTGCCATTCTCTGCAGATAACTACTCTCCTTTTGAGAAACAGCTTTTGGCTTGTTATTGGGCCTTAGTAGAGACTGAATGCTTAACCATGGGACACCAAGTCACCCTGCAGCCTGAGCTGCCCATCATGAACTGGGTGTTGTCTGACCCACAGAGTCATAAAGTTGGACATGCACAGCAGGACTCCATCATTAAATGGAAGTGGTATATATGAGATAGGGCCCAAGCAGGGCCTTCCAGGCACAAGTAAGTTGCATGAAGAAGTTGCCCAAATGCCCATGGTCTGTACTCATGTCACATTATCTTCCATCTCCCAGTGTGCACCTATGGCCTCGTGGGGAGTTTCTTATGATCAGTTGACTGAAGAAGAGAAAACTCCTGCCTGGTTTACAGATGGTTCTCTGTGACAGGTGGGCACCATTCGAAAGTGGACAGCAGCAGCACTACAGCACCTTTCTGGGAACTCCCTGAAGGACAGTGGGCAGAACTTTGAGCAGTGCACCTGGTTGTTCACTTTGCTTGGAAGGAGAAATGGCCAGATGTGTGATTATATACTGATTCATGAGCTGTGGCCAGTGGTTTGGCTGGATGGTCAGGGTATTGGAAGGAATATGATTGGAAAATCAGAGACAAAGATTTATGGGAAGAGGTATGTGGATAGACCTCTCTGAATGGGCCAAAGAAGTGCAGATATTTGTGTCTCATGTGAATGCTCACCAAAGGGTGACCTCAGCAGAGCAGGATTTTAACAATCAATTGGATAGGATGACACATTCTGTGGAAACCACTCAACCTCTTTCCCCAGTTACTCTTGTCATTGCTCTATGGACTCATAAGAAAAGTGGCCATGGTGGCAGGGATGGAGGTTATGCATGGGCTCAGCAACATGGACTTCCACTCACCAAGGCCGACTTGGCTACAGCCACTGCTGAATGCCCAATCTGCCAGCAGCAGAGACCAGCACTGAGTCCCTGATATGGCACCATTCCTTGAGGTGATCAGCCTGCAACTTGGTGGCAAGTTGATTACATTGGACCTCCTCCATCAGAGAAAGGGCAGCGTTTTGTTCTTACTGGAATAGACACTTACTCTGGATATAGATTTACCCTCCCTGCATGTAACGCTTCTGACAAAACTACCGTCTGTGGACTTACAAAATCCCTTATTCACCATCATGCTATCCCACATAGCTTTGCCTCCGATTAAGGGACTCACTTCACAGCAAATGAAATGCAGAAGTGGGCCAATGCTCATGGAATTCACTGGTCTTACCAAGTTCCCCATTATCCTGAAGCAGTTACAATACCAGCTAGGAGGCAATACCTTGCAGATTGGGGCAATGTTTTCCAGGAGGCTGTATATGCTCTAAGCCAGCGTCCAATATATGGTGCTGTTTCTCCCATAGCCAGGATTCATGCGTCCAGGAATCAATGGGTGGAAATAAGAGTGGCACCACTCACTATTACCCCTACTCACCCACTGGCAAGATTTTTGCTTCCTGTCCCCACGACCTTATGTTCTGCAAGTCTAGAGGTCTTAGTTCCAAAGGGAAGAATGCGGGGAGTTCTGGCAAAATGGCGCTCTAGGCAGAAGCACCATGGCGTCCCTCCACAGCAAAGATCTGAAAAACTAAGCCGAACAGAGAATACAACAA
>NW_004444093.1:2038738-2054693 GCF_000243295.1 Trichechus manatus latirostris | reverse complement strand
AAGAGGTGGAGAAGGTAGAGGGTTGACATGTTGTGGGGTTGTTAACCAATGTTATAAAACAACATGTGTACTTCTGTTTCATGAGAAACTATTTGTTCTGTAAGCCTTCACCTGAAGTACAATAAAAATATTAAATTAAAAAAAACAAAGGGAAGAATGCCCCCACCTGGAGACACATCACTGATTCCATTGAACTGGAAGCTAAGAATGCCACCTGGCCACTTTGGCTCCTTATGCCTCTCTATCAACAGGCAAAGAAGGGAGTTACCATACTGGCTGGTGTGATTGATCCTGATTACCAAGAGGAAATCAGATTGATATTACATAATGGAGGCAAAGAAGAGTATGTCTGAAATGCAGGAGATCCCTTAAGGTGTCTCTTAGTACTACCATGCCCTGTGACTAAAGTCAATGGAAAACTACGGCAACCTAATCTGACATGACTACTAATGGCCAAGACCCTTCAGGAATGAAGGTTTGGGTCGCCCCACCAGGCAAAGAACCACAACCAGCTGAGGTGCTTGCTGAAGGCAAACGGAATACGGAACAGGTGGTGGAAGGAGGTAGTTCTAAATACCACTTACGGCAATGTGACCAGTTGCAGAAATGAGGACTGTAATTGTTATGAGTATTTCTGCTTTGTATGCGTGCATTGAATATTTTTGTTTTCTTCGCTTATAAAATATAACATGTAAGCAGAGCTATTGCATTTTTGGTTGTACAAAGTTGTATCATGTTAGGTGCAAGTATGACTTTGTAGTCATCTTTATTCAGAGATTATGCATGGTTTAGCAGATGTGTACAGGTGCTAAGTTGACAAGGGGTGGACTATGATGGTTAAGGTTGTGTGTCAACTTGGCTGGTCCATGATCTTAGTGTTCTGGCAGTTGTATAATGTTGTGATCACTTCCCTGCTGAGATGTGATACGTGATCACCCCCATAATGGGATCTGCTGTGGTACAGGCAGGGGCGGGGCCTGTGACGGCTCATCGCCCCCCTCAGCCTTCATCTCTCCACCCTCCACTGCCTGACTCTTCTTGCTTACCTTGCCAGGGCTTTTTGCTTGTTCCAGGTCCTCCAGTTTGCTCCTGCTTGTCTGACCTCTGGTTCTTGGGACTTGAGCTGGCAGCTTGCCTGTGGTCTTACCTGCTAGTCTTGAGATTCATTGATCTTTACAGCTTGTAAGCAACAGTCCTGCTCTCTGGCCTGCCCATCTTGGGTTTTCCAGCCCCTGTGTCTACGTGAGTCCGGGGAAGCCTTGTTGCTGCCCCACGGACTTGGGACGTTACAGCCTCTAAAAATCATGTGAGTCATTTCCTTGATATAATCTCTCTCTCTCTCTCTCTATATATATATGTATATATTTATATGCTTTACTGGTTTTGCTTCTCTAGAGAACCCAGCCCAAGACACATGGACTACCAGAAGAACAAACAAATCTGTCTTGGAAGAAGTACAGCCAGAATGCTCCTTAGAAATGAGGATAGTGAGACTTCATCTTAGGTACTTTGGACATGTTATCGTAAGGGACCAGTCCGTGGAGAAGGACATCATGCCTGCTAAAGTAAAGGATCAATGAAAAAGAAGAAGAGCCTCAGTGAGATGGATCGACATAGTGGCTGCAACAATGGGCTCACAGTTGTGAGGATGGTGCAAGATCAGGCAGTGTTTCATTCTGTTGTATATAGGGACGCCATGAGTTGGACCCAACTTGCTGGCACCCGCGATGCACTGAATTACTTAATATGGCCCTGTCATGGATTGAACTGTGTCCCCTAAAAACATCTGTCAACTTGGTTGTGTCATGATTGTCAGTATTGTATAATTGTGTACCATTTTGTAATCTGATGTGATTTCCTTATGTGTTGTAAATTCAATCACTATGATCTAATAAGATGGATTAGTGGCAGTTATACTGATGAGGTCTACAAGATTGGATAGTGTCTTAAGCCAATCTCTTTTGAGATATAAAAGAGAGAAGGGAGCAGAGACACATGGGAACATCATACCACCAAGAAAGCAGTGCTGGGAGCAGAGTGGGTCCCTTGGACCTGAGATTCCTGTGCAGAGAAGCTTCCAGACCAAAGGAAGACTCATGCATCACAAGGACCTTCCTCCAGAGCCGAGAGATAGAAAGCCTTCTCCTGGAGCTGATGCCCTGAATTTGGACTTGTAGCCTACTGGACTGTGAGAGAATAAACTTCTCTTTGTTAAAGACATCCACTTGTGATATTTCTGTTATAGCAGCACTAGATGAATAAGACAGGCCCTTCCAGCCATAGTCTTTGTGACTCATACACAATGATTGAGCGCAACTATGCAAATAAGGTGTATGGAATCTGTGATGGTTGAGGTTGTGTGTCAACTTGGCTAAGCCATGATTCCCAGTATTGTATTGTTGTCCTCCATTTTTGTGATCTGATGTAGTTATCCTTCCATTTTGTGATGTGTTGTGAATCCTAGCCTCTATGCCCGTGGTTGTGATAATGAGGCAGGATTAGGGATGTATCTTGAGTCACTACCTTACTAAAGGGTGTGACTCAAGTCACCTCCCTTACCCCAGTCACTATCCTTCCTAAAAGGCTTGCTTAAATCATGGCCTTCTCCAGTAGAGGGAGTATCCTTGAGGGCGTTTCCATGGGTGCAGCAATAATCCTTGGATTGGAGGCAGGCCCAGTCACCTTCCTCCTTTGACATATGAGAAAGTAATTTGTCAGGCCTCTGCCAAAGCCTTGTGTGGGGATATGTGCCATTAGAATATGGATGTACAAAGGCCTCTATGCTGCACAGCATGTTGAGACTTGTCCCCAACATGTTGAGACTTGTCCCCAACATGTTGAGACTTGTCACGATTTGTTTTCCCAAACCTATTGTCCCTTTACTGATTGGCTTGCTTACCTGAATTCCTTCTCCCTTGCCTGCACCCAAAGCCCATTGTTCTGTTAATTGCTTTATTGCTTGCTGTATTAACTATAAAATAAACTCCTGGGACTTAAGCGGGGGTTGACTCCTCAGAGTGACCCTCCTGGCCCTGCTTCTCTGTAAGAGTTGTGGCATTGGTTACTGTCTTCGCCGTCCCGACTAATAGTCGCCACTGCGACAGCGTTGTAGTTCCCTGGTCTCTTGTGCTTGAAGAAGTGGTGTTCAGCACCAGCTACTCCTGCAGCTGGGAGGCCTGGGGCATGGTAGCAGGGGCTTCCTCAGGCAGGAGGCAGAGAGCCTCGGTGGGAGACTGTCTCTGCTCTGTCCTGAGCCACTGGCTCGTAGGCCATTCTCCAGCTGAGCTCTGAGTTCTGGGCTCTCCCCCATACCTGGATTCCAGCAGAGCCCAGACTTGATTTCTGCCCTCCTGTCACCCAGCCCCAGCCCACAGTACATAGCAGTCAGCTCCAGAAAGATGTGAATGGCAGTGGCTCATTGCATAGGAGTGGTAATGGAAAGAGGTTGTGCAGAAATGGCCACAGGACGCAATCAGCTACCAGCTTCTCCATCAGATGGACTTAGAGTGTTGTGTGGATGCAAGGAATTGTGGGATGGCTGGAGACATCTGGAATTCAGAAGAATTAGCTGGCATTGCCATGCACCGTGGGGTATCAGAGTCAACGTTAAGTCCTGTCCTAATAACACCACATGCAGTAAATTGAGGAGGGGGCTGGAGGGTTCTGGCACTATCAGCATCACCACAACAGTGGGTCTTCACTGTGGTGTGGCCATTCACTCCAGCAGCAGCGGTTGGATCTGGTTTGCAGCTTTGCCAAGACTTCCAGACTTCCTTCACCCTGAGGGACATCAGCACCATCCACCTGGTGTCTCCCTCAGACGTCTGGTCCCAGGGCCACAGGGCCCTCCTTGGAGTTCCAGAGGCATCAACACCTGCTGAGGAGCACCCTCCTCAGATGTCCAAGTTCCAGCTCCAGGGACCCTCCTCCAGCATCTAGCTTTTGATAATACCAATTTCCTCCCTTGGTGTCCCAGCCCTTGGGGTGGTAGCTCCTTGCTGCAGTGGCTGCCTCCATGAAAATCTGGGTTATCTCTGCTTTTTTAGAATTTGTAACCTGGTCACCAGTTACCAGTTGCTGTGGAGTTGATTCTGATTCATGAAGACCCCTGTGTGTCACAATAGAACTGCTCCATAGGGTTTTTAATGGCTATAATCTTATAGAAGTAGATCGCCAGGCCTTTCTTCCAAGGTGCCTCTGGGTGGACTCCAACCTCTAACCTTTTGGTTAGCAGCCGAGTACCTACACTGTTTGTACACCTAGGACTCCTGATTACCAATTCTTTATATGAACTTCTGTTGAAATAGCTGGTGTGGGTTCCCTTTCCTGGCTAGACCCCGGCTAACATAAATGCATATGTGTGACAATGTATACTTCTACTGTTTTCTGTTGTTATGAAGCTGTCCTTGTCAGCCAGAAGTCCTTGCCAAAAGCTGTCTTTTATGTTTCCTAGAGTTCAAAGAATGTTACTATGTGCAATCATCCGTAACTCTACTTGGTTTTTTAATATTTTACTGCCCTGGTAATACTGATATGTTGACTTATTATCTGTGAGGTTACTGTGGTTACTGTGATGAGGGTTACTAGGACATGCTTTTTTCTCCATACATATGGCAGTGTAATAGAACCAGCAACTCTTGGTTCCTCACCTGAAGTTTTCAGAACATTTATTATTTTTAAAATACGATAACATTGGCTGATTTTCAAATGATTTGTTTTTCTTCATCTTATTAATTTTCAGGAGCTCTTTATATAGAGTCGATTTTAGACTGCTGTTGGTTATATATGCTGTCCCTGAGGCAAAGCAATGTCTGTGCAGAACCCCTCCTGGAGCCAGAGACGAGAGACTGGAGCAGGACTCAGAAGATGAATGGGGACAGGAAACAGAATGAATCTTTATTGCTAATTACCTGGCCCTCACCAGCTAGCCCTCAGGGGATCCCAGCCCCCTCAGGGGATCATGGCAATACAGAGCAACATACTTGGATGGGCCTCTAGCGAGGACACTGGGGCAGTCTTTTTGGCTACCTGTTTCAGGTTGCTCAGGATGGGGCCATGGGCCTTCTGCCACAGCTCAGCACCCAGGAAAGCCTCCACTTGCTCATACCATTAGGCCAGTTGTGGCCGCCTCTGAAACAGGTTATAGCTGAGAGCCACGGGCTGCAGGGTCACGGATGGGAGAGTGGTGGGGTCCTGAGGTCTCCATGCTGGCAGGACACAGTCACCTCCCCGGCCCCCATCTGAGCCCAGGGAGGCATGATTGGCCTCAGGGCTGCAGCCAGATGTGACCGCCTGCCCTGGCCTTCCGTCCTGGTGGGAGGCAGGTGAGGGCTCCAGCTCCACTCCAACCATAACGAGCTAAGATTCCAGGCAAGCCCGTGGCTCTCTCTGGGCCTCAGTGTTTCTGTCTAATGCAGGTAGCAAGGGGAGGGAGGCTGCCCACAGCCACTGCCCAACTGGCCGAGATGGCACACCTGCATCAGCTCCTCCAGTGCCATGATGTCAGCCAGGGTCACCTGATGGCTGGCAAGGAAGGGCTTGTCCCCCAGGAACTTGTCCTCCATCTGCTACAGTGCCTGGTCCATTGAGGTCTGATTGCACTGCACCTTCTCCTCGGGCACCTGGGCCCCAATGAGTGGTGCTATCACCTGAGGGTGGTAGAGGGTGGCTCAGCCTGTGGCCCTTGCACTTCCTGATCCCAATGCTCACCAACCCCCAGAGAAGGCTCCTAACCCAGGTCCACATCAGCATATTAAAGGTGCCCTGATGCAGTCCTTGTGAAACTCCAGGTACTCTCCCGGATGCGGATGCAGGTGCAGGCCTGCAGGTCGGGGGGAGGAGGGTGTTACCAGTCGACCTCCATCTGGTACTTGAGCTCAGGTAGATCAAGATGGCCACAATGGGGCAGGTGCAAGGCTGTGGGGGCCTTAATCCCGGCCTTGCTCCTGTCCCCTCCTGCCTCCCCCACCCCCAGCACCCTGGGCACTGCCTCCTGTTCTCCCTTCATTGCTCCCTCCCAAAGCTGACCCTTTTCTCTTTTGTCTCAGACACTAGGCCAGGCCCTCTGCTTTGCACTATTCAGAACCTCAACTCTGTGACAACCGAACAGGCAGCCTGTGGAATACAGATTCTTCCTCTTTTTTGCACTGAGGCTCAGAGTAGTTAAGTAACTGGCCCGATGCGGCACAGCTCAGAAGGGACTCCCAGGGCCCATGGAGCCAGTCCTGTGTCTGGCGAGCCCACTGTGGGTGCTCAGCCAAGCTGCCCTTGTGGCTCAATGTGTGAGCCAGAGGTCAGCAAAGGGAGTGTGTCCTCAGTCTGCCATGGGTCCCCTTGGCCAGGTGCCCCACCATCACTCCTGCAGCCGCCTGACCTCTGTTCTCTTCCTGTTGGCGGCTGGGCCGACTCTGCGGGGCCTGAGGTGTTGGGAGGAGGCCCAGCTCAGCATCCATTTGTTGAACTTACTCTCGGCCCAACATCAGTCATATGTCCCCTCGTCCTCTCTCCTAATGCCCTGTTGCTCTGGGGCAGGGGAAGGCCTGGCACCAGAAAAGGAGACTGGAGACGAGAGAGGGGCAGGGACAGGCCACACCACCCGTCACCTTGGACTTGCCCTAGGCTGTCCCCTTGCTGCCCTTGTGTTCTGGGAGGGCCCAAGGCCAGCAGGAGTACTGTGAGCCAGGAGGGCTGGGGATCAGGAGTGGTGGGGAGGAGGGCACCTTTCGGCTAAGACGAAGTCGCCATCCTTGAGAGCGGGCACTTTATGCAGGCTGTTAACCCGGAAGAACTCCTCGCTCATGTGCTGCCCTAGGAGGGTGGGGTCACGAAAGGTGGCAGGGCACAAGCAGCACCTCCTCTGCCCTCCCTCCCCTCCAGGGTTGGGGTGGGAGGGCTCAGTTCACCCACCCTAGTTTGGGCCTCCTTGGTTGGGCCTCCTAGCCTGAGCATGGTGGTGGCTGCCCACCCTGCCACTTCTTGGGGTGGCAGAGTGGTGTTGGAGACAGTCAGGAGGCGTGGAGGGTGGGTGAAGAGAAATTATTCCCTCAGCACTGGGTTGGCACAAAAGGTTTTCTCTCAGCTGGTAACCAATAGGTTGGCAGTTGGAATCCACATAGTGGTGCCTTGGAAAAAATGCCTGGCAATCTGCTTCCCCAAAGATTACAGTTAAGGAAGAGGTATGAGGCAGTTCTACTCTGTCACACATGGGGTCGCCATGAGTCAGAATCAACTTGAAGGCACAAAACAACAACAGGGGTAGGTGAGTGGAGGAAAGGCAAGGAGAATGGCTCAGTCTGAATTCTCTGACAACATGGTATCTCCCCAAAGTCTTCGTAGATTTTTGAATTTACATACACTTTCAAGGCAGGAACTCTGGCAGTGCTTGGACTGTTGTTCCCCACCTCATAGATCAAAAGGTTCATGATCCTCTTTGTCAGAGGAGAGAACTAAGGGCCAGAGAGGTGACTGCGCAGGGCCACACAGCTGGGGTCACCTCCAGTGGTGCTGGGGAAGGAAAGCAGGGGACCTTGAGGAACTGTGGTATCGAGGGGTACGCTGGGAGGAGGAGGTTATGGGGGAACCATGAGGTTGAGGGGACTTACGGAGAAGGGGGTTGTGGGGTAGCTTAGGAGATAATATCGGAGCCATTATTCCCTGTCCTAAAAAGTGACCCAGCTGGAGCTGGACTCACAAGGACTCACAAGGACACATCAACTGAGGCCTGAAGTATAAAGACAATAGCTAGGATAATCTTGGAAAACATCTTTTAGGGAACTTTCACATAAACATATCATAAAACACAGCACAAAAGAGCCACATACTTTCCACTCTTATCTTTTTCTATTAGCATTTAATATATAGTAAGACTTGTTGGACCAATGAAGACGCTTCTGACTGTCGTTACTGAAACCTGTACCAATGATTGTTAAGAAAAACAATTCAAAATGTACGGTTACAGTTTCTAGCCAATCTGTGAAAAGGTGAAGTTTTCGATGATTTTGCCCATTTGTAATTTTAATATATGCTGATGACTCTGTAACATTCCTGGGGCTGGGGCAGATGCTGCTCTAGCAGCATGCTTGTCAGTTTTCCCACTCTTGTCTATGCTGTAATATTTCCTTGGACTCAGACAGACATGGCTCTAGTGGTATGCTTTCCGTTTTCCCACTTCTGTTTATTCTGTAATATTTCCTTGGACTGGGGCAGACATGGCTCTAGCAGCATTCTTGTCCTTTTTCCCACTTTTGCCTCTTGTGTAATATTCCTTGGATTCGGGCAGACATGGCTCTGGCTACAAGCTTGTTTGTATTCTGCTTTTGAGCCTTTAAATGAATGCTGAATAAAATTTTCTTTTTGCCTTACTAAACTTTGTGATGTTTTTACCCTAGAACAGGGGCGGCTGTAGGGTTGAGGGGTGCTCAAGGAGGAGGGACTGTGAAGGCACCGGGCTCACAGGCATGCGGGGAGCAGGCTGGTGCATCTTTCAGCACCTCCGTGGTACGTAGCTGGAAGGGGATGCAGTTCCTCCTGGCGAGGGTGTAGACAGCACGGCAGTGCTGGGACAGTAGGTCCACCGTAGACTCCAGGCCCTTGGTGGGGCGTGATGACAGAGTGGCGGCGGTGGTTGGCAGTAGCTGAGGCAACCACAGGGAAACCCATTGCCGTCCAGTCCATTCCGACTTATAGCAACCATATAGGGCCTATAGGACCCTATAGGACAGAGTAGAACTGCTCCATACAGTTTCCAAGGGGCGCCTGGTGGATTTGAAACGCCGACCTTTTGGTTAGCAGCCATAGCTCTTAACCACTATACCACCAGGCTTTCCAAGCGCAGGATGGCCCCTGGAAATGGAGAATCAGGCCCTGCCCCGGTCCCCGCCCCGGCCTCGCCCCTGATTCTCGGCCGGACCCGGACCTCTGTCCTCGCCACTTCCCGCTCAGGGTTTCTTCCTTGCGGCGCCCCCGGTACCAGCTCTGGACCAGTCCTTGCCCCACCCCAACCCCCGGCTCCGCCCAAGGTGCCTGCCCCATCCACGGACCTCGCCCGGGTCCCCGTCCCTGTTCCGCCCCGAGTGCACGGGGCTCGCGGGCTAAGAGCAGCAACTGTGTTTACCCCGAGAGCTTCGAGTGCAGACCTTCGGGGAGCACTGGCCTCCTGTCGAGGACATCCCAGAGAGTCTCCGGGGATCGCACCATCTCTGAAAACCCACTCTTCCCAAATCAAATATACGGTAGCGCCTGCTTTTCCAGCCGCTTCCTATCCCCAGCGAGAGGCAGGGTGGCCAGGAGGCGCTCAGGGAGGAGCCTCCCGCATTCCTGCCTTACCCTGGCCAGGACAAGCTTCGCACTGCCGTCCAGCCATGCTGGAGAGCCCCCAGTGTTCTGGGTCTCTGGACCTGAGAGGCGGCGGAAGGAGTAGGGAGTGGATGGGACACTTACCTCCTTGCTGCTTGCAGGTCAGTGGTCAGGCAGTCAGGCAGACCACAGCCCAGATCGCTGCTGGGCAGGAATGGCCCAGGAACCTCCCCTTCTCCCTTCCTTCCTCTCACCCTCCCCGACCCTGGACTTCAAATGGTAGTGGGCATCTTCCCCTGCGCCACGGCGATGGTCCAGGGCTGGGCACCCGGCTCTGGCTAAGTATCTCGGAGTAGCCCATCCCTCTGACCAGGGACCCCAAAGTGGTGGTGAATGGCAACCCTCCCCTGGGATTTTTGAAGTTGGAGTTCAGGGAGGCAAGCGGTCCTTCTAGCAGAGTAAATGTGTAAGTTGTGAGCTGGGGCCCTGTGGTCACTATTCGAGAGTTTACTGAGCAGGCCAGTCTGAGAGGATGAAGCTGGTGCAGAGAAAAGGGGAGTTGAGAGTCAGAGGAGAGATGCAAGTTCTGATCCGGTTTTCCCAGATGGCGGACTGCACCCCTCCCCTCCCACCATTGGACACATCCTCTGGGAAACTCCTCTTTGTGCCTAAACCAGTTGGCATTGAGCTTCTGTCGCTTCTAAGAAAAATAACTCTATCAAATGCAAAGAGGTCCCAGGAAAAGCCCAGGAGCCCTGGTAGGGTGAGGCTCATGTAGAAGGAAGTTAGAGAAGTAAATGGTCTAAGAAGAAATATATGTCCATGAAGGAGGTGGTGGGCGCCAGAAGAGCCTGAGACTTTCCTGACCTCAAAATCCCGCCAAGATGCAGCCTCCTGACCTTCCTTGGTTCTTAACCTCTACCCTTTCCCCACTATGCATTCCCCCTGGTGACCTCTATCTCCTTCTTCTGGGTGTAGACTTCAGTCTTAAGCCCCATGCCGAGAGACGATCATGAGCTTGACAGCCACCTGTGTGTTCCACAGGCCTCTCAAACTCTATCTGTGAAAACTGAAAACTGACAGCCCTTCCCCACCCTCCCAGCCCAGGTGCAGTGAAACTGGATTAGAATTTGTGACCTCCAGGACCATAAGAGAATAAATTTGTGTTTCTTTGAGTCACCAAGTTCGTGGTAATTTATTATAGCAGTCATAGGAAAATAATACAGATGTTGTAGCTGCAAATGTGGTGCTGCTGTAAAAAAATACCTAAACACGTGGAAGTGGCTTTTTAAATTGGTTAATGGACAGAGGCTGGAAGAATTTTAAGGCCCATGGTAGAAAAAGCCCAAATTGCCTTGCACAGACTGTTAGTAGAAGTTAAAGACTCTGCCAATGAGGGATCAGGAGAAAGTAAGGCACAAGCTACAGGAAGTCTATATTCCTTTGGAAAATACCTAAATTTTCATAATCAGGATGTTGGTAGAAATATAGACATTAAAGACCCTGCTGGTGAGGGTTTAGAAGGAAATGGGGACCATGATATTGGAACCTGGAGAAAAGGTGATTCTTGTTATGTAGTGGCAGAAAAGTTAGTTGAATTGTGTCTTACTGTTGTGTGAAAGGCAGAACTCATAAGTAATGAATTGGATATCAACTGAGGAGATAGTCATGCAAAGTGTTGAAGGTACAGCCTGGTTTCTTCTTGCTGCTTATAGTAAAATGCAAGAAGAAAGAAGAAAAATTGAGAAAAGTCCTGTTAAGTAAAAAGGAACCAGGACTTGATGATTTGGGAAGTTCTCAGCCTAGCCAGATTACAAAAGATGATAAAATTAGGAGATTTACTGTCAGAAAAGTCTGCTATAAAGAAAAATCCAAGAGTGTGACTGGACAACCTTCTGCTAGTGCTTCAGAAGGATAAAAAAGTGTAGGCTATTTATTCATACAGAGGATTCTTTGAAATTAAGCATGTGACCCTGGATGCCCTGAATCATTTCAGAAAAAGCCGGGAATAAAAATGGGATTATCCAGCAAAGATCCACTTGCCTAATGGAGTGAATATCCATGATATACATAGGAGATGTAGAAGATTTTTGAGAGTGTTATACCAACATAAACACTGCCAGCTTGGACGGAAAAGGACACAGAGAGAATGAAATGAAGTAAGGCTGTTGGACTTCCCAATTTCTAAGGCAGGAAACAGACTGATAAAACTACTCAGCTACAAAAATGTGCTACCTTTTAAGAAAAAGGAAAGATGACTCCAAGGGTGGAGACTTGCTCCCAGCAGGTGCAGCCTCAAGTCAAAGAGGATTATTCCCAGGCCTTGAAATCTGATGGAGTTTGTCCAATTGGGTTTCAGAATTGCTTGGGACCAGGTACTCCTTTCTTCCTTTCATCTTCTCCTCTTTGGA
The DNA here is from genome assembly GCF_000243295.1 of Trichechus manatus latirostris. NCBI lineage: Eukaryota > Metazoa > Chordata > Mammalia > Sirenia > Trichechidae > Trichechus > Trichechus manatus. The sequence continues at coordinate 2,042,988 of NW_004444093.1, read as the reverse complement.
ATGGGAATTTCTATAACTGTTATCCTGTGCCTTGCCCCACAATTGTCTTTTGGGATTAAATGACTTTTTTTCTAGTTTCACAAGTCCATGGACAGAGAGGAATTTATCCCCAGGATGTATCATCCCCAGAGTCTCACCCATACCTGATTTAGATGATGAAATTTGAGACTTTTGAGCTGAGGATATTTAGATGAGACTTTGAGTTGATGCTGTAATGGGTTGAGAATTTTGGGAAGTTGGGATGGGGTGAATGTATTTTGCATGTGGGATAGATGTGAACTTTAAAGGGCAAACAGTAGTAGGCTGAATAAGAGTCCCCGAAGATGCCTACGTCCTAATCCTTGCCCTGCCATCCTCCTCACCTCACCTTCCTTTCTCTTTCACCTGTGTCAGGCTCTAGATCACATCTGCAAAACTGATATAGTCCAGTGGGGATTTGTTTCCATGACAACTCTCCTGGGTTTGGCAGAGAAAGGTCATAGGATGCCTGGATGTCACCAAGCCTCACTTTTCCCCTCTGTGCAGGAGGGGTGGTGAACTTCAGGGGCCTGAACCCTCCAAGACCTGGACACTCCATCCACTGCCAACCCTGTGCTGTGCACTTGCTCACGTTCTGTGTAATGGAGGGTGATCTTCATTCCTTCATTGCTTTTGCAAGCAGGTTTTGAGCCTTACCCTGGCCCACCCTGGCCTGTGCTAACTCCAGGAGCTCAGAGATGGCCTAAGGCAGTCTCAGCCCTGGAGAAGCCCACTGGAGACACTAGAAATTCTGGAGGAAGGGGTGGGGCTAATGAGGACCCCTCGAAGACCTGGAACTCCCAGTGCTTCTCTCCTTGTGAGTTGCAATAAATCACTTTCATATGGCCTTACTAGCCATGGTCTTGTAACTCCCATTAAAGGACTGGCTGGGGCTATGCAAATAAAGTGTGTGGAACCCTTGCAGGGATTGGACAGTCTGCTAATGCAAATAAGATGCGTGGTACTCTTTCGGTGGTTGCTAATGCAAATAAGGTAGGTGCATGGAAGCCTTGTAAGGGATTGTTTACTTCATTTTGTTGCTGGGGGCAGGGGTGGCACGCCTTGACATTGATAAGGAGCTTGCTATATAATTATCTTCCTTGACAGGTTTTAGAGAGATACACAGAGAGACAGAAAGAAGTAGGAGTAGTAGCAGTGAAGACAGTGAGAGACCACTTGGCAGCAGCAAGAGGAATAGCAGCACAAGACGCCAGGAACCAAGAGACAGGTGTGAGATGGCTGTGATGGGGCTTGCCGACCCACAGAGCTGAGACAGGTAACACTTGCCTGAGCAGGTTCTGGTGACAGCAAGGCCCCAAGCAGAGCCGGGTGGCAATAGCCCAGAAGAAGCTGTCCTGATCAAACAACTATATCCTGAGTTGTTCCTGTTACTTCTGAGTTGATCCTGATCCTGAGTTGTAACCTGTTACTTCCCTAATAAACCCCATAATAGTAAGTACGGTTTGTCGGTTCTGTGAGACGTTGCAGAGAATTACTGAACCCAAAGATGGGGGGGGAGGGGAGAGTACTGAGGAGAGGGGAGTAGTTGAAGTTAAAGAGGATGGAGTGGCATGTCAGCTTGCAGAAGTTGGACCTTTGGGAATCTTTAACCTCCACCTCATAGGAACCAGCTTTGTGCTAATTCTTATAAAAGAAATTCACCTTGGCAGCCTCCCCGTGTACCTGGGCACAGCCCCTTCATAGGTGATAATATAGTTTCCTACAGCCCTGCAGTGGCCCTAGACTAGAGGACCAAGATTTGAGGATGAAGAAGACCGAGTCCTTACTGCAAGGAGCCCCACTCTAGTGGGGAAACTCAAGGACTTCAGAGGTAACAGGACAGGGTGGTAGTACTTCCCTTGGGGGAAGTCCACATCCTTCCTTCACCTTTGTACTCAACTGTCCAAATGCCACTTTAGCAGAGAGGCCTTCCCGGACCTCTCCGACACTCACCATCCTCTTATCCTGCTTTGTTTATCATCTTCAGACAATCATCACCAGAGCGTTTAAATATTCATCTCGTCATTTAGTGTTTGTCTCTCCCCATGCAAACATGCCTGTCTTAGTTACCTAGTGCTGCTGTAACAGAAATACCACAAGTGGGTGGCTTTAATGAACAGAAATTTAGTTGCTCACAGTTCAGGAGGCTAGAAGTCTGAATTCAGGGGACCAGCTCTAGGGGAAGGCTTTCTTTCTGATGACTCTGGGTGGGGAAATCTTTGTCTCAACTTCTGTAGTCCCAATGGTCCTCAGTTTCTTGGTGAGTTCCATGTGGCATCTTTCTTTCCTCCGTTTGTGTTTGCTCTGTGTTTGATGTGTTCTTTTTTACATCTCAAAAGTGCTTAGGTTTAAGATACACCCTACACGGATATGTCCTCATTATTATAAGAAAGAAAACACTATTCCCAAATGGGATTACATCCAAAGGTATAGGGGTTAGGACCCCAACACATATTTTGAGAGACACAATTCAATCCATAACAGTGTCCCAATGCCTGGGCCTGGGACACAGAAAATTCTCAGTAAATATTTGCTGAATGAAACAACTGGATGAATGGGGTGAACCTGCCAGGTCCTCATGGCTCTTCAGTGGACAGTGAGAACTTAATCCTGAATTTGGTCCCACTTCCTCCACCCTTCCCTTCACCTCCATGTTTGTGGGACAAACTGCAGGAGTCCCAGCACCATCTCTCGGAGGAAACATCACCTTTTCAGGAAGAAAGTTACTTCAGAAAGAGCTCCAGTTTTAAGGCTAGTGGGCAGGGAATTGGAGAGTACAGAAGGCAGAGCCCAGAAGAGGGGATGGATGTCAAGACCTCAGAGCCAAGGCCATGAGCTCTCCCCCTGTAGAAGTCTTGGCTTTATGTGGGGAGAGGGCCTCCATTTCTACTCCCCACACTGGGCAGCCTCTGTTCCTTGCTAACACCCGAAGTTCTACCTAGATGACTGGCTTCAGGCCACCTCCTGTGAGATCTTGCTTTATTTTTGGCCTCTGAAGATTTCCCTTCCTTTCCTGAGAGCTCAACTAAGCATTTAAAAGGATGCACATTTGGAGCATTTAATAGCTGGCAAGTGTCTGAATATTTAGTCCACCATTTTGCTGGAAGCATATGTCCTATGAATTATTGTCATATCAACTTTTAAAAACCTTTTTATTTTTGAAATAATTGTTGTTCACAGGAAGTTTCAAAGATAGTACAAAAAGATTCCATGCACCCTTTACCCAGTTTCCCTCAATGGTAACATCTTACAGAACTATAGCACATTACCAAAATCAAGCACAGTATTCTATGCTGGCTTATCCCATGTGTCTGTTGGTGTAACCACCATTTCAATGAAAGACATTGAATTATTCCACTATCATAAAACTCTACCTCAAGCTACCCCTTTATGGTCACAGACAACCCCTCCCCACCCACTCCTAACCTCTGGCAACCCTAATCTGGTCCCCATCACTCTAATTTTGTCATTTCGAGAATGACATGTAAATGGAATCATATAGTATGTGACTCCCCGTGTACCTTGCTTTTTTTTCATTCAGCAAAATTGTCTTGAGCTCCCTCCAAGTGATTGTGTGAATTAATAGTTTGTTTCTATTTGTTGCTCAGTAGTATTCCACAAATCAACTTTTTAACATCAAGAAAGCTACCCATAGCGCCTGTGAGCAACCATCTAAGATACTCCACTGGTGTCATCCGTTCGGGAACAAGGGAGAATGAAGAGAACAGGTTACAAGGAAAACATTAGTCTGAAGGACTAATGGACCACAGCTACCAAGTCCTGCAGCAGACTGAGTCCAGCACAGCTAGATGGTGGCCAGCTACCACCACTGACTGCTCTGACCAGGATCACAACAGAGGGTTCTGGACAGAGCTGGAGAAGGATGTAGACCAAAATTCTAACTCACAAAAAAAAGACCAGATTTACTGGCCTAAAGGAGACTGGAGAAACCTGGAGAGTATGGCCCCCGGACACCGTTTCAGCTCAGTGGTGAAGTAACTTCTGAGGTTCACCGTTCAGCTTGGGAGTGTACAGCCCCATAAAACCAAATGGGACTAATGAGGTACAGCAGTCCACGGACAAGGACCAGAAGGCAGAAAGGGACAAGGAAGCTGGTGATAGGGAACCCAAGGTTGAGTAAGGATAGTGTTGATGTGTTGTGAGATTGTTAGCCACAGTCATAGGGCAACATGTGTACTAACTGTTAAATGAGAAACTATTATGTTCTGTAA
>NW_004444093.1:2036914-2038544 GCF_000243295.1 Trichechus manatus latirostris | reverse complement strand
TAACCAATGTCATAAAACAATATGTGTACTAGTGTTTCATGAGAAACTATTTGTTCTGTAAGCCTTCACCTGAAGTACAATAAAAAAAAAAGAAAATCTACTCATTATCTGACCACACTAGCACAATTCTGCCCCTGTCCCAGCAGTCACTGAGGACTTTTATCCATGCATACTTAGATTTATATGTGTTTGAAGTTGTAGTGGAATAAGCAAATTGTTTATGTTTAAAAAGAAGTTTTGTTATAGTGAAAAAGCATTTTGCAAAATGGAAAACATAGTGTCAGAATTATCTGTACAAAATACTTCAGGGGGCTGTTTATTTACAAAGACTTACAAAGAAGCAAACCACCAACAGAAGGCCCACCTAAAATGTTTGTGATTGGTCTACATTTACAAAGTTGCAGATGCAGGATTTAGCAGACCACTAAAGTCACATGTTTCCTGGATGCTGGATACCTGTAGATCGTGTTAAACTGAGTTACTTTAGCATTGTGGTGGTGGATTCTTTTGAAATATAAAACAGAAAGTTCTAGGATGATTATAAGTGAAAATGCTGAGTATTGTAATGCTTAAGGAGAGAAAAAAAAAGCTGTGTTAGTTTGAACACAGGTTGGGAAAATTACAAGTATGGTTAAGGGCAGGTATTTTCTTAGAATCAGCTTAGCCGCTTAAAGTCACTCATCTAACACTTGTACAAAGTGAAGCTATTCGTCTTTTAACATTGGCTACTTTTAACCACATTTTCCTGTAGAACTCCTTTTTTTCTAAGTTAAACGGTGGGAATTTTACAGAAGTAACAAATTGTATTATATGACAGAAGCTGCATTTAGAAATCTAAGATGGAGTCATTTTGGACAAAGAAAGATCTGGCCTAGACCCTAGCCAGAAATTCCCAGTCTGTCAGGAGCTTTAGTTATTGGAATGCTTGTCCTCACTCCCCAATTTGATCAAGAATTCCCCTGGGAATTTGATGATCACTCTTTTTTTTTTTGTAATTAAATGAAGTTTACATTTCAAGTTAGTCTCCCATACAAATTTTTTTTTTTACGTACATTGTTATGAGACCTTAATTGCTCACCCCATTCTGCGACAGCACACTTCTCCCTTCCACCCCTGATTCCCCTTGACCGTTCTACCAGCTCCTAACTTTCTCTGCCTTCCCATCTCACCTCTGGCCAGAAGCTGCCCCTTTGGTCTCTTGTAACTACTTGACTAAAAGGCACACTCATGTTCATGAGTATCACTTAATGTCCCACAGTCCAGTCTAATCCCTGTCTAGAGAGTTGGCCTCGGAAACAGTTTTAGTTCTGGGCTGATAGAGAGTCCAAGGGCGATGCTTTCCAGGGCACCTCCAGTCTCAGTCAGACCATTAAGTCTGGTCTTCTTACTAGAATTTGAGTTCTGCACCCCATTCTTCTACTGCTCCATCAGGGACCTATGTTGTGTTCCCTGTCAGGACGTTCACTGGTGGTAGCCAGGCACCATCTAGTTCTTCTGGTCTCAGGCTGATGAAGTCTCTGGTTTATGTGGCCCATTCTGTCTCTTGGGCTAATACTTCCCTTGTGTCTTTGGTGTTCTTCATTCTCCTTTACTCCAAGTGGTTGGGACCAACTGATGCATCTTAGATGGG
>NW_004444093.1:1975265-2005669 GCF_000243295.1 Trichechus manatus latirostris | reverse complement strand
CTTAGAGGTTATCTGGTGACATCCTTGGGGATTATCTGGCAACATCCTTGGGGATTATCTGGAGACATCCTTGGAGATTATCTGGTGACATCTTGCTTTTTCTTGTCACAAGATGGGTGCTTTGTTTGGTTTTTCATTCTTAGATCGTTATCACTTGTTTTCCACCCTCCAGGGAGGAACATCGGTTAATCTTAAACCTTTTTGTAGAGACTGGAACCGGAGGGAACTATCATGAGGCAATGTGGCGGTTAGCAATGGGGAGTAAATAATAGTGAGCCGGGTCTGTGCAGCCTCTTCCAATCCCCTCTTTTACTAGAAGTTTCTCAAGCTTGGGAAACAGGGCGTTGCTTCTTTTCTGGCTACTTCCTGCTGGTTAGGGGCGTCGGCTAGGGTGAGAAACCTCCTGATATCGACTAGGGGCCATAGGCGGGGGGTGAGGGAGTTAGAGTGGAAATTGGCTGCATCTTGGTGAATTAGATGACAATCGTCTTCAGAACTTGAAAAAGGGGCGTCCCGATTTACCAGGGTAAAAATTTTTCTAGCCTTAGGAGTATTTGTAGTTCCTTTTGTTAACAGTCCCATAAAACAGGGAACACACACAAAAAAACTAGAATAACAACTATTCTTAAGGTTCCTCTTTCAGGCTCTTTTATGGCCCACTTAACTGGACCTACTGGAGTTAGGGTTGAGACTACACATGGGAGGGTCAGAGTGTCCCCAGCTTGCAGGGTCAATGTCCCCTTTGCCTGTAGGATCACCGGCACTTTTTCTGTCCAGGTCTCCTGGAAAAACAGAAAGATAGAGGGAAATAAGGTCAAAATCATTGTACTGTAAGCTTCTTGAACTTGTACTTCAGGCCTTGAATTGGAGTACAAGAGTATGGTGGCTCTTTGTTTTCTACTTCTTTCTCTTCTTCTGGTGGGGCTGCTTTTACTCTCAAATGATGCACCCATGCAGCTACTCTTGCTAATTTCAGAGAGTGGGTGGTCAGGAGAACTTCAAAAGGTCCCTCCCACTGAGAGGCCAGTTGATCTCCTGGGGGCTGATTCTTCCAGGCCTTCAACAGGACCCGATCTCCGATCTCTGGGTTGGAACCTGTGGAGGGAAGTGTCAGAAGGAAAAGACAAATGACAAGAAGTATACTGATTAACAGTGTTTATGACAGCTCTCAGAGAACGGACCCGGTCTCTTTTCTCTACCTCGATCATCACCGAGGTGGGGAAAGTCGACTTTTTCAGGAATGGTCTCCCATATGTTAATCTGTAAGGGCTCGATCTGAGCCCACTTCGAGGGGCTACCCAGATTCTGAGCAGGGCAATGGGGAGAACTTGTATCTAAGTGGAGCTCGTCTCCTGGCAAAGTTTCACCACAGCCTTTTTCAGAGTATGGTTCATCTTTTTGGTCTCTACAGTCGATTGTGGTCTCTAGGCTGAGTGTACTTTCCAGTTTATATCTAAAACCTTATTGACTTCTTGGGTAACTGTTGCCGTAAAAGCTCCCCTGTTGTCACTCTGTAAGATCAAAACAGGGTATGATTTCTTTGAGTAACATCTTGGTCACTTCTTGGGCTCGTTCGGTTCGACAAAGGAAAGCCTCTACCCACCCTGAGTAGGTGTCTGCAAAAATCAGCAGATATTTAAAATTTCCAGGTGTCCGGGGCATTATACCATTGCCACCTGCAAGGGGTTCATTGATTGCCTTCAGGAGTTCTAGGATTTCTGGTACCTGTTTTATTTCTCTGTTGGCAGATTCAGAAGTCCCCTTTTTTCCTACAAGGCACCATGTGAGTGAAGGACCAGATGGGCAGATTTATTATCAGTGCACACAGTTATGCGTCTTCTTATTCCTAGTTGCAGGGCCCGCCCGAGGACTATGAGTTCAGCCTTTTGAGCTGAAGTGCCGGCAGGAAGTGGCGCTGCCTCTAAGACCTCAGTTCGTGTTACCACTGCATATCCTGCCTTGCGACGTCCTTCATATAGAAAGCTACTGCCATCCGTATACAATTCTATTTCTGGGTCAATCGGGGGGACATCTGAGAGGTCTGGTCTGCTAGAATAAACTTCTTCGATTATTTCCAAGCAATCATGTATAGGAGCATCTTCCGAGATGGGCAGTAGGGTGGCAGGGTTAAGGGAAGAGACGGCCTTTAAAGTTACGTTTGGGTTAGCTAGCAAAATTGTCTGATATCTTCCCATCCGTCCGGCCGTGAGCCAAAACCCCCCCTTTTGTTCTAAGAGGAGTAGAACAGTATGTGGTGTATTGACTGTTACCTTTCGTCCAAGGGTGAATTTCTTGGCTTCCTGTAACGTCACATGTTGGAGCCACGGCTGGAAGACAAGGGGGCCATCCCCAGGCCGTGTTGTCTCGCTGTTTTGAAAAGCAGGCCACCGGTCACCTGGCGGATCCCAGGGTTTGAGTTAGTACCCCCACAGCAATTCCCTGTCTTAATATCAGTCCATTCAATGGCAAATAGAGGCTGAGACTCGGGGTGTAGAGGAACACAAAAGAAGGCATCTTTCAAGTCTAGTACTGAAAACCAAGCACATTGACTGGGTATGGTAACCAAGAGACTATATGGGTTTAGCACAACCGGATGACTGTCCTCTACTATTTGGCTGATTTTTCTTAGGTCTCGAACAGACCGATATTCTCTTGTCCCCGGTTTCAACACCGGTACGATAGGGGTGTTGTATGGAAACTGGCAAAATTTTAAAAGTCCAGTTTTTATGTATCAATGCACCAATGGTGTGATCCCTTCTAAAGCTTCTTTGCAGAGGGGATATTGTCTCTGGTTTATAACAGGTGCTCTAGGTTTTAAAGTAATTTTAACTGGTGCGGCTGACTGGGCTCATCCAGGCCTTTCTTATGCCCAGACCTCTGGATTCACCTTTTGTTGAATTTGGAAAGGAATGCCACTACCTGTCACTATTTCTTCTTGCAATAGTGTCATCTGCAAGGCACATGCATTTTCAGGTGGGATCTGTAGAAAATGGAAAGGAACAACTCCGCCATCCTATTTGGGTTACTCCGATAAGGAGGATTGTGATTCTTTTAATTATACAAGTCGGAGGTAGAGAAAGGAGTGTGTACTAACATTGTTCCTCCTTCGGCTGGAATTTTTCTCAGAGGAAATCGCCCTGCCCGAGCCCCGGCAGTACCCTCACCGAAAATCTTCAGAAACAACATATCTGATCAGTGTCTAATCTATAAAATATAAGAAAACGTCAACAACTCAAAAAGAAAAAGACAAACAACCCAATTAAAAAATATGCACGGACGTGAACAGACACTTCACCAAAGAAGTCTTTTGAGCAGTCAACAAACACATGAAAAGATGCTCATAAGCATTAGCCATTAGAGAGATGCAAATCAAAACTACAATGAGTTACCATCTCACCCCAGCCAAAATGGCACATATTAAAAAAACAGATATCAATAAATCTTGGTGAGGATATGAGAAGATTGAAACCCTTATCCTTCGCTGGTGGGACTGTAAAATGGTACAACCAGTATGGATAACAATATGGCACTTCCTCCAAAAAATAGAAATATGTTCCAGCAATCCCACTCCTAGGTATATACCCTAGCGATCTGATAAAAGAGACATGTACAGACCTATGTTCATTGCAGCATCATTCATGTATTTTGGAGCCTTGCTGTTGGGTGCATAAATATTTATTATAATTATGTCTTCCTGGTGTATTGATGCTTTAATCATTATATTGTGTCCTTCTTGTCCTTTGTGGTGGATTTTACTTTAAAGTCTGTTTTGTCAGAGATTAATATTTCCTTTCCTGCTCTTTTCTGAGTGTTGTTTGCTTGATATATTTTTTCCCATCCTTTGAGTTTTTGTTTGTTTGTGTCTTTAAGTCTAAGGTGTGTCTCTAGCAGGCAGCATATAGAGGGATCGTGTTTTTTGATCCATTCTGCCACTCTCTGTCTCTTTATTGGTGCATTTAGTCCGTTTACATTCAGCGTAATTATTGATAGGTAAGAGTTTAGTGCTGTCATTTTTATGTCTTTTTGTGTGTGTTGTTGACAGTTTCTTTGTTCCACTTAATTTTCTGTGCTGAGTCGTTTTTCTTTATGTATTTTCTTTTCATCTTTTTCATTGTTGTTGATTTTGTATTTGCTGAGTCTTTATTTTGTCTTATTTTTTATTTTGACATGTAGGATTGTTAGTTTCCCTTGTGGTTACCTTAATATTTACCCCTATTTTTCTAGGTTTAAACCACTCTTTTATTTCTTTATATCACCTTGACTTCCTCCCCATATGAAAAATCTATGTCTACATTTTTTAGTCCTTCTTTTTCATTTTAATGTTGTCATCTTTTACATATTGACATCTCTGTTTCCCTCCTTTCAGTGTTTTAGCTTTGGTTTATTTTTTTCACTTCCCTATCTGGTTGATATCTGGTTGCTCTATCCTGTGTTCTAGTCTTGGGTTGTTATCTGATGTCATTGATTTTCTAACTGGAGGACTCCCTTTAGTATTTCTTGTAATTTTGGTTTGGTTTTTGCAAATTCCCTAAACTTCTTGTTTATTTGGAAATGCCCTAATTTCACCATCACATTTTGAGAGACAGTTTAGTTAGGTATATAATTCTTGACTGGCAATTTTTTTCCTCCAAGGCTTTATATATGCCATCCCATTGCCTTCTGGACTACATGATTTCTGTTGAGTAGTCTGAGCTTAGTCTTATTGACCCTTCTTTGTAGATGATTTTTTGTTTATCCCTAGCCACTCTTAAAATTGCCTCTTTATCTTTGGTTTTGGCAAGTTGTTTATAAGATCTACCTTATGTGGGGTTCGATGAGCATCTTAGATTGATATCTTCTCATCTTTCATGATATCAGGGAAGTTTTCTGCCAACAAATCTTCAACAATTCTCCCCGTATTTTCTGTTGTCTCCCACTGTTCTGGTACTCCAATCAGTCGTAGGTTATTCCTCTTGATAGAGTCCCACATAATTCTTAGGGTTTCTTCATTTTTTAAAATCCTTTTATCTGATTTTTCCTCAGATAAGTTGGTGTCAAGTGCTTTATCCAATCTCACTAATTCTGGCTTCCATTGCCTCAATTCTGCTCCTCCGACTTTCTATTGAGTTGTCTAATTCTGACATTTTATTGTTAATCTTCTGGATTTCTGATTGCTGTCTTTCTACGGATTGTTGCAGCCTGTTAAATTTGTCATTATGTTCTTCTCTAATCTTCTGAAGTTCTTCTATTACTTGGTCTGCGTTTTGCCTTGATCTCCTCCCTGATATCTTGAAGGGTTCTGTATCTTTTGTATTCTGCCACCAGTAATTCCAAGGAATTCTCTTCTTCTGGAAAATTTCTTGATTATTTTGGGAGCTTGCTGAAACTATCATGGTCTGCCTCCTTATGTGATTTCATACTGACTATTGTCTCCAAGCCATCAATAAGTTATTATATTTATTTATTTTATGTTTGCTTACTGTGTCCTAGCTTCTTGTTTTGTTTTCATATGCCCAAATAGGCTGCTCATGTGAGCTAGTTTGATTATTGGAGTCCTTGAAGTTCTAATGTCCTGTTACAAGGTGGTTAGAGCTGTTACTAGGTATGTGAGCCCAAGTGTCTGTTTACTTTTCTTGTATGAATTCAGCTCAGGTGTCCAGGTAGTCAGTCACCAAGTGTGTGGTGCAGGCTTTCACCTACAGTCCTAGACAGGCATGAGTGATTGGTGTAGGCACAGGTATCTGGCTGCAGTAGGGGGTCATGCACTGAGCAAGGCAGGGGGCTGACGGCTACCCCTGAGTGTCTGAGGGACAAGTGTGTCCCTGTTCCCTAGAGTGTGAGGTGGGTGGGTTTTGCAGCCAGACTATGAGCACCCAATGCTGTTGGCTGTAAGGACTGGGGGGCACCACTTATTCTTGAACCCATGTCGTGGGTGGCTAGGTGGCATGGGTGGAGCCACCAGTCCTCAGACACCTGATGTGGGTTGGGGAGGACCCTGCTTAATGGGCAGAGCAGTGTCAAATGTCACAAACCTACCACTTCACTATATAGCTGAAACAGTTAAAGTTAGACTTCAGGTATATACCCTGTTGTACTGCAGTAATGAGGGCCTATGCTATTGAAATGGGCCCACACAGGTCTATGCAGGGGTGAAAGGCATTCAAAGTCCATGGACCCCTTGTACCTGTGCCTAGGCAAAGGAGCTGTGCCTACCCTGAGTTCCTGGCTTAGGGGAGTTGGCAGATTATTTTTTCCCTGTTTGTTAATTTGTTCCCTATCCAAGAATGACTCAGGGCGCATGACGGGACCTACTGCTGGCCCAGGGGACTCAGCAACTACTGAAGCTGGCCCAGGATCTGGTATAGAGCAGGGAGCAGGTAGGTAAATGAGAGAGAGGTTTTTCCCAAAAGGGATGTTTTTAGATCTGAGTGGTAGGCCAGATGCAAGTACTTACCTTTTGCTGAATGAGTGCTGCTTTTCACTGGCTCTGGATGCCCAAGTGGACTCTCTGCCACTGGGTCTCTCCTGATGTGGAAAATACCTCCCAAGTGCCACTGCTTGCCTCACACCACTCACGTGAGCTGATCTAGCCTGAAGGGCACCAGCTCCCACTGGGTCAGGTCTGGCAACTCCTCGCTGCTTCTGAACTGTCTCTCCCTCCCCCTGCCACTCAGGCTGATTCCTCACCTTTGCCTTTGGTGTTCAGGCTCCTAGATTGTCATGTATAATCGATTCACTTGTTTTTTCGGGTTTTTGTTGTATGTAAGAGGGACCACAAGAAGTGTCTGACTACTCTGCCATCTCGGCCCTACCAGCCCAGGATCATTCAAAACAGCAAAAAAAAAAAAAAATGCCCATGTCCAGATGAATGGAGAAGCAAAATGTGGTTCATACATACTGTGGAATACCAGGCAACTGTCTTAGTTATCTAGTGCTGCTATAACAGAAATATCACAAATGGATGGCTTTAAGTTTATTCTCTCACAGTCCAGTAGGCTACAAGTCCAAATTCAGGGCGTCAGCTCCAAGGGAAAGCTTTCTCTTTGGCTCTGGAGGAAGGTCCGTGTCATCAATCTTCCCTTGGTCTGGGAGCTTCTCTGCGCAGGAACCACAGTTCCAAAGGACGCACTTGGCTCCCAGCACTGCTTTCTTGGTGGTATGAGGTTCCCATGTGTCTCTGCTCACGTCTCTCTTTTATATCTCAAAAGAGATTGGCTTAAGACATTACCCAATCTTGTATACCTCATCAGTATTACTGCCGCTAATCCATCTTATTACATCATAGTGATAGAGTTTACAACACATAAGGAAATCACATCAGATAACACAGTCATACAACACTGGGAATCATGACCCAGCCAAGCTGACAGGTATTTTTGGGGGACACAACTCAATCCATGACAGCTAACAAGGCAGGGTCCCTGGGAGTGGGCAGTGAAAGTTCATGTTTGGCCAAGAATAATAGAATCTTAGGTCTGGACGGGGAAATCAAAGAGAATCTAGTGTGACGCCACAGACAGGCTTTGAAAAATACACAGCAGTACTAAGGGGAGTGGATAGGCTGAAAAGTCCTGCTGCTGGAAATTACCTCAAAATGCTAGATATACTAGAACATCTTTTAAAAGACATAGCTGAGTTTATAACAAAATAAGAGCATCTTTTAAGGCTGAAAATTATGAAGGGGCTAAAAACCAAGGTAGTCTGGGTTAGGGGCAGGGGAAGGCAACTGCCCTGGGAGCACATGTCCTTCTCTATGACCTAGAGCTTTAGGGCTTGTGTTATGGGGGGCTGTTGTACTGAGACCCCACACAGTGCCAGAACCTGAGGGACCTGCTCACTGGCAAAGGCAGATGACAAAGTTAGTCTTGGCCTAGCATTTTGGCGAAAACAAAAAAACAAATCACTCCTGATACTACTTAAACAGTCCGGGAAACCCCAAGACAACCAGTTAACTTTCTGTGATCTCAGGTTGGCAGCACTCTTAAGGCACTTTTTGGAAGCTGATATAAATCCTCTTTAGAGGGACCCCCCCACCAGCCCCTGCTTGTAACCGGGCCTCTCAGTATTCTCATCTATAAAATCCAGATGCTTACATATAACCTCACAAGCAAGTCACAAACTACAGGAGAAAACAATCCACCACGGCCAAGAGTCAACAGTAAAAGCAAAAGGCAGAAATAAACCTCACTATGACTCTAGATATTGGAGTTTAAATATTTTCAGGATACATATTGTGTATTCTATATTTTGTTTATAAAATTAAAGATAGAGTTTAAAACATGAGCAAGGAACAAGAGACTGCCGAAAAGACCTGAAAATTTTGAAAAGGAACAAAATAAGACTTCTAGCAATAAAAATAATAGTAACTGAACATAAAAATAGCTGAAGAGGGAATTAGTGAACTAAAAGATACATCGGGAGAGGTAACCTAGAATGTAGCACACAGACAGAAAAGATAAAATTATGAAAGAGAAGTTAAGATACAGGAGCATATAATGAGGTCCAACATATATGGAATTAAAGTTCCAGAAGTAGACGAGAGGGTGGGAAGAGATAATATTGAATACACGAGGCTGAGAATTTTTTTAATTGATGAAAGACAGGAATCCTCAAATTAAGGAAAAACAATTCTCAAGCAGGATATATATATATATAAAAAAGGATAAATCCAAACCTAGACACATTGTAGTAAAACTACAGAATACCAAAGACAAAGAGAAGCTTTTAGGAGAAAAAAACTATATAACAGAACAAAGGTAAACTATTAAACTGTGGACTTCTTAAAAGAACCATATGAATTTAGATAACAGTGGAATTAATATCTTTAAAATGCTGCAAGGGGAAAAAAAGTGCTGGAAGAAGACAATTGTTAACCTGGAATCATATACCTAGCAAAATCTCTTAAGAATGAGGGCAAAATAAGGATAGATATTTTCAGAGGAACAACTAATCTTACTACTAACAGATCCTCCCTGGAGAACTCCTAAAGGATGTTCTTCAGATATAGAGAAATATGACCTTGGAAGCAAGGTCTGAAGTCTGGTAGCTTTTACCAAAACTCATGTGTGTGACAGCAAAAATAACCAAAAAATACATATGCTGTATATATGTATGTATGTAAGCATATATGTGTATTAAAAAAAAAAAAAAAACTATTGCCATCGAGTCGATTCAGACTCATAGCGACCTTATAGGTCAGTGTAGAACTACCCCATAAGGTTTCCAAGGATTCAAACGGCTAACCTTCTGGTTAGCAGCCAAGGTCTTAACCACTGCACCACCAGAGCTCCATGTATGTGTATAGGTATGTATATATAAGTGCATGTATAGATATCTTAGTTATCTAGTGCTGCTATAACAGGAATACCACAAGTGGATGGCTTTAACAAAGAGAAATTTATTCTCTCACAGCCTAGGAGGCTAGAAGTCCAAATTCAGGATGCCAGCTCCAGAAGGAGTTTTTCTCTCTCTGTAGGTTCTGGGGAAAGTCCTTGTCATCAATCTTCCCCTGGAAATAGGAGATTCTCAGCACAGGGACCCTGGGTTCAAAGGACGTGCTCTGCTCCCGGCTCTTTACTCTTGGTTGCAGGAGGTCCCTCTATGTCTATGCTTGCTTCTTTCTTTTATATCTCCAAAGAGATTGACTCAAGATATGACCTAATCTTGTAGATTATGTACTGCCTCATTAACATAACTGCCTCTAATCCTGCCTCATTAACATCATAGAGGTAGAATTTATAACACATGGGAAAATTAGATCATATTACAAAATGGGAGACAACCACACAAACTGGAAATCATGACCTAGCCAAGTTGACACACATTTTAGGGGACACAACTCAATCCATAACAATTGTTGTTGGTTTTAGGTGCTGTCGAGTTGGTTCCAACTCATAGCAACCCTACGTACAACAGAATGAAACACTGCCTAGTCCTGTGCCATCCTCATGATTGTTGTTATACTTGAGTCCATTGTTGCAGCCACTGTGTTAATTTATCTTGTTGAGGGTTGTCTTAGTCATCTAGTGCTGCCATAACAGAAATACCACAAGTGGATGGTTTTAACGAAGAGAAGTTTATTTCTTCGCGGTAAGGTAGGCTGAAAGTCCAAATTCAGGCCGTCAGCTCCAGGGGAAGGCTGTTTCTCTCTGTCGGCCTTCTCATCAATGTTCCTCTGGACTAGGAGCTTCTTGGTGCAGGGACCCTGGTCCAAAGGATGCGCTCTGCTCCTGGCACTGCTTTCTTGATGGTATAGAGGTTCCCAGCTCTCTGCTTGCTTCCCTTTCCTTTTATCTCTTGAGAGATAAAAGGTGGTGCAGGCCACACCCCAGGGAAACTCCCTTTACATTGGATGTGACCTGGGTAAAGGTGGTGTTACAATCCCACCCTAATCCTCTTTAACATAAAATTACTATCACTAAATGGAGGCCAACCACACAATTCTGGGAATCATGGCCCAGCCAAATTGATACACACATTTTTGGGGGGACATAACTCAAACCATGACAAAGGTCTTCCTCTTTTTCACTGACCCTCTACTTTACCAAGCATCATGTCCTTCTCCAGGGACTGGCCCCTCTTAATAACATGTCCAAAGTATGTGAGATGAAGTCTCACTATCCTTGCTTCTAATGAGCATTCTGTCTGTACTTCTTCCAAGACAGATTTGGTGGTTCTTCTGGCAGTTTATGTTATATTCAATATTCTTCACCAACACCGTAACTCAAAGGCATCAGTTCTTCTATCTTCCTTATTCTTTGGCCAGCTTTTGCATGCATATAAGGTGATCAAAAACACCATTGCTTGGGTCAGGCACACCTTAGTCCTTAAAAATCTTTGCTTTTTAACAGTTTAAAAAGATCTTTTGTAGCAGATTCGCCCAATGCAATGTGTCTTTTGATTTTTTGACTGCTGTTTCCATGGGTGGTGATTGTGGATCCAAGTAAAATGAAATCCTTAACAACTTTAATTTTTTCTCCATTTATCATGATGTTGCTTATCAATCCTGTTGTGAGGATTTTTGTTTTCTTTATGTTGAGGTGTAATCCATACTGAAGGCTATAGGCTTTGATTTTCATCAGTAAGTGCTTCAAGTCCTCTTCACTTTCAGCAAGTGAAGTTGTGTTGTCTGCATAATGCAGGTTGTTAAATAGCCTTTCTCTAATCCTGATGCCCTGTTCTCTTTGTATAGTCCAGCTTCTCAGATTATTTGCTCAGCATACAGATTGAACAAGTATGGTGAAAGAATACAACCCTGACACATGCCTTTCCTGACTTTAAACCATGCAGTATCCCCTTGTTCTGTTCAAACAACTGCCTCTTGATATATGTACAGGTTCCTCATGAGCACAATTAAGTGTTCTGAAACTCCCATTCTTCACAATGTTATTTATAATTTGTTATGATCCACACAGTCGAATGCCTTTGCATAGTCAATGAAACACAGGTAAACATCTTTATGGTGTTCTCTGCTTTCAGGCAAGCTTCATCTAACATCAGCAATGATATGCCTTGTTCCATGTGCTCTTCTGAATCCGGCTTGAATTTCTGGCAGCTCCTTGCCAATGTACTGCTGCAACTGCTTTTGAATGATCTTCAGCAAAATTTTACTTGCATGTGATATTAATGATATTGTTTGATAATTTCCGCATTCGGTTGGATCACCTTTCTTGGAAATAGGCATAAATATGGATCTTTTCCAGTCGGTTGGCCAGGTAGCTGTCTTCCAAATTTCTTGGCATGGATGAGTGAGCGTTTCCAGTGCTGCAACCATTTGTTGAAATATATCAGTTGGTATTTCGTTAATTCCTGGAGCCTTGTTTTTTGCCAGTGCCTTCAGTGCAGCTTGGACTTCTTCCTTCAGTATCATCAGTTCTTGATCATCTGCAACCTCCTGAAATGATTGAACATAACCAATTCTTTTTGGTATAATGACTCTGTGTATTCCTTCCATCTTCTTTTGATGCTTCCTGCATCATTCAGTATTTTGCCCATAGAATCCTTCAATATTGCATCTCGAGGCTCGAATTTTTTCTTCAGTTCTTTCAGCTTGAGAAATGCCGAACATGTTCTTCTGTTTTGGTTTTCTACCTCCAGCTCTTGCACATGTCATTATAATACTTTTCTTTGTCTTCTAAAGCTGCCCTTTTAAATCTTCTGTTCAATTCTTTTACTTCATCATTTCTTTCATTTGCTTTAGCTATTGGACGTTCAAGAAGCAAGTTTCAGAGTCTCTTCTGACATCCATTTTGGTCTTCTCTTTCTTTCCTGCCTTTTTAATGACCTCTTGCTTTCTTCATGTATGATGTCCTTGACGTCATTCCACAACTCGTCTGGTCTTTGGTTGTTAGTGTTCAATGGGTCAAATCTATTCTTGAGATGGCCTCTAAATTCAGGTGGGATATACTCAAGCTCGTACTTTGGCTTTCCTGGACTTGTTCTAATTGTCTTCAGCTTCAACTTGAGCTTGCATGTGAGCAATTGATGGTCTGTTCTGCAGATCGGCCCCTGGCCTTGTTCTGACTAATGATATTGAGCTTTTCCGTCATCTCTTTCCACAGACGTAGTCGATTTGTTTCCTGTATATTCCATCCAGCAAGGTCTAAGTGTATAGTCACTGTTTATGTTGTTGAAAAAAGGTATTTGCAATGAAGAAGTCATTGGTCTTGCAAAATTCTATCATGCAATCTCTGGCATCATTTGTATCACCAAGGCCATATTTTCCAACTACCAACCATCTTCTTTGTTTCCAACTTTCTGATTCCAATCACCAATAACTATCAATGCATCTTGACTGCATGTTTGATCAATTTCGGACTGCAGAAGTTTGTAAAAATCTTCAATTTCTTGATTTTTGGCTTTGGTGGTTGGTGTGTAAATTTGGATAATAGTCGTATTAACTGGCCTTCTTTGCAGGTGTATGGATATTTTCCTATCACTGACAGCACTGTACTTCAGAATAGATCTTGAAATGTTCTTTGTGACAATGAGTGCAACATCATTGCTCTTCAATTTGTCATTCCTAGCATAGTAGACCATAGAATTGTCTGATTCAAAATGGCTAATACCAGTCCATTTCAGCTCACAAATGCCTACAATATTGATGTTCATGCATTCCATTTCATTTTTGATGATTTCCTATTTTCCTAGATTCATACTTCATACATTCCATGTTCTGATTATTAATGGATGTTTGCAGCTGTTTCTTCTCATTTGGAACCATGCCACATCAGCAAATGAAGATCCTGAAAGCTTGGCTCTATCCACTTCATTAAGGTTGACACTACTTTGAGTAGGCAGCTCTTCCCCAGAGTGCCTTCCAACCTGAGCGGTTCATATTCCAGCACTATATCAGACAATGTTCCACTGCTATTTAGAAGGTTTTCACTGGCTACTTTTTTTCAGAAGTAGACTGCTAGGTCCTTCTTCCTAGTCTGTCTTAGTCTGGAAGCTCAGCTGAAACCTGTCTGCCATAGGTAACTCTGCTGATATTTGAGCACTGGTGGCACTGAGTCAGAATCAACTCAACAGCAATGGGTTTAGTTTTTTGGTTTGGGCATAGTTTCCAGCATCACAACAACAAGCAAGCCTCTACAGTACAACAAACTGACAGATGCGAGGGGGAATCCACACAATAAATGTATGCATATGTACATGTATATGCATCTATGTAACTCTATGCACATATATTCGTGTATATAATAAAACACATAGGGGGCACAGGTATAGATACTTCTTAGACTTAACCAAACACCTCACGAGATTGAATTTCTGGATTTGAAGAATTAGGACCACAGTCTTATGGGACATCTCAGTCCATTGGCATAATATAGTTCATCCTAGTTTGATGAGTAGTGTCTGGGGTCTTAAAAGCTTGTGAGCAGCAATCTAAGATACAACTATTGGTCTGTACTTATCAGGAACAAAAGAGAAAGAAGAAAACCAAAGACTCAAAGAAGAAACTAGTTTACAGGACAAATAGTCTACGTAAACCATGGCCTCCTCTACCCTGAGACCCGAAGAACTAGGTGGTGCCCAGCTACCACTACTGACCATTTTAATCAGGGCCACAATAAATGGACCCTGATAGAATGGGAAAAAAATGTGGAACAGAACCTCAAATTTCTAAAAAACAAACAAAAAAAACCATACTTACTGGACTGGTTGAGACTGGAGGACTCCCCATGACTATTTCCCTGAGATACTCTTCAAACCTTGAACTGAAACTAACCCCTGCAGTCACCTTGCAGCTAAAAAGCAGCTTGGCTCAAAAAATAATGAATCTCACTCTTAAGTATTGTCCTCCTTTTAAAAAATCACCTATATGAGACCAAAAAACCTGTTACCATTGAGTTAATTCCTATAGGACAGAGTAGAACTGTCCCCATAGGGTTTCCAAGGAGCAGCTTGTGGATTCAAACTGCTGACCTCATATGACCAAGGCTCCATATGAGATCGAATGGTCAACAATTACTTTAAAATAAAGATGAGAATGTAAGGGAATACAGAAACTAGATTAATGGAAACGGAACAACCAGAACAGAAAAAAATGAGAATTGAGAATGTTCACACATTATGAAGAATGTAGCTAATGTCACTGAACAACTTGTGTAGAAATTGTTTAATGGGAACCTAAACTGCTGTGTAAACTTCACTGAGAGTACAATAAAATATTATTTAAAAAACAACTAAAGTGTGTGGTCAAAGAGTGAAGATTTCCTGTTGCTGAGGATACTTAAAGCATACCACCATTTTCGAGTTAATTATTATTAAGAATCATTCTGAAATGTGTTTTAAGAAGTGGCAACATCATTGGCACAGTTTATAACCTTCTGAAAAAGTTTCTTCCTTTAAAATGTAAAATACAATAACAAACAACAGATGCCATTTAGAATAACACCAAAAAGTAAACATACGTTACCTAGGAATAAGTCTGAGCTAAGATATGCATTACCTTTACGGAGATAATTACAAAACATTTTTGAAAACCGTTAACGATGACCTAGTAAGTGGAGATATATGCTAGGTTGGAGTCCCTGGGTGGTGCAAGTGGTCTAGTGCTCAACTACTAGCCTGAAGGTTGGTAGTTCAAACCCACCCAGAGGCATCTCAGAAGACAGGCCTGGCGATCTGCTTCTGAAAGATCATAGCCTTGAAACTCTATAGAGCAGTTCTACTCTGTACACATGGGTTCGCCATGAGTCGGAATCAACTCGACAGCAACTAAATAATGATACGTTACATTCATGATAAAATGACAACATCTTAAAGATGTCAATTCTCTCTCAAATTAATGTACAAAGTGAATGAAATCTCAATCAAAATCCCAACAGAATTTTTCATGGAACTTGACCAGCTACTTCTAAAATTGACAGAGAAGAGAATCCACAGTAGCCAAGACACTTCTGAAAATAAAGATTAAGGTGGTGCAGGGCAATGGGTTTCTCCTTTCATATGGCCTTTCTGGTCATGGTCTTATAACTCCCACAAAATAATTGAGTGGGACTATGCATTAAGGTGTAAAATTCTTGCCTCGATTGACTGGGATATGCAAATAAGGTGCCTCTGACTCACCAAGGGGATTGGTCAATTTTGCCATCCCACTAGGCTTAAAAAAGAGCCAATCCCAGAGGTTGAGGAGGGACCTCACTACCATCAAGAAGAAGAGCCAGGAGCCAAGCATGTCCTTTGGAGCCAGGGATCCTGCACTGAGAATCTCCTAGACTCAGGAGACAGCTGTCACAGTAGAGAGCTTTTACACTAGAGGCGGCAGTGTTACGAGACAGCAGCAGCATGGGACCAGTAGTCAGCTGCAGTGAGTTTGCCAACCGCTGGAGCAAGAGAACTGAGTGCCTTCTGGCAGGAGGCTTTCTAGCCGACTGCAGTGCTAAAGAGCTGTAACACTTGCCGTAGCGTGCAGGACACAAGCACGTTCAAACACACTGACACATATACATACACACACTCACATGCTCACTCACACATGCACACAGAGAACCACACACACATGCACAAAAAAACACATACTCACACACTATGTCACACATATGCATGCATGCTCACACTCACATGCTTAAACACATGAACTCGCATACACTCATGCAGTCATACAAATATGCACGTGCATACACATGCACTCATACACACTCACACTGATGTTCATACACTCAAACATTCACGTGCTTGCTCACACTCACACATGCACACACACATGCACACATGCACATTCACCTACTATGTTATATACATGCATGTATGCTCACACTCACATGCTCAAACACACATGCAGTCACACACTCATGCACTGTCATATATATATGCACCCACACACACATACACACATTCATATGTTCATACACTCACACATGCATGCACACATAACCACATATACATGCACACATGCACACACACTATGTCACAGGTATGCATGCACAAGCACACTCACTCATATGCTCATACTCACACATACAATCACACACTCATGCAGTCATGCACAAGAGCACATGCACACACATGCACTCAAATACACACACACGTGTTCCCCCTGCACCTTGAGCCCAGGCTCTCCAGACAAGAGGAACTGACCTGAAATCTCACAGACACCTCGCCTCCATGCAGCCAATCCTCAGCTTACCATCTTCTTCCTCCTCCAATGCACCCCACCTCAGGCACGGCACCCTGGCTTCTGGGGTTCAGGCAAGACCCTGAGAGGTGTCTGGGCCACCTCTCCCTCATTCTCCAAGTGCTGTCCACCCCTACACCTCTCAAGCGCCCACTCCCCTCCCACGCCTCTCTCACTCCCCTCCCCCACATACACTCACACACTCACAGGCCATGGGACATGGTGGGCTGACCTATCCTGGCCCCAGGGTCAGCACACAGCCAAGCCTGGCCCACGCACCCCTTGGCAGCTCTGATGGGATCAAGCAGAGCGCCACCGCCAGCGAGCCCTGGGACTGTGGCTGGTGCAAACCTGGCCCCCAGTAAGACCATCAGCCCAGACAGAGTCCCTGGGAATCCCTGACTGCAGAGGGGGCACGGAAAGCACAGGCCCTTCCCCAGCAGGGCGGGCAGCTCAGGGTGGCCTGCCTCACCCACCTGCTTCCCTGAACACAGGCAGGCAGGTAAGGAGCCAGGGGAATGAGCTGTCCCCAGGAGGCTTCGGGCAGGAAGCTGGCACAGAACCAGCCTGGCCTGCTACCCTCAGCCCAGCAGCCTCAGCAGGATTTCCCATATGGGGTCAGGGCCACAGGAAAGCAAGACGGGAGACTGAGATGGGGTGGGAGGGAGGTGAAGCAAGGCCATCGCTCATCTCCTAGTTCATCACTTCAACCAAGAGTGAGACTCAGAGGCAGGCAAAACAATCCAGGGCGATGGACAAGAACCGGCACTTTACTGTGTCTCCCATCCATCAGCCTGCGGCCCCACCACAACCCTTGATTTGCAGCAGGACCCACTGGTGCAGCTCTGGTGGAGGCTCTGGGAGTGTCTGGTTGGCTGTCTGCCCAGGTACCCAGGAAAGCCTCACTCCTGCTGTCTTACTGCCAGCTGCAGCTGCCCCTCAACTACATTGCAACCAAGGACCATGGGCTGCGGGAACACCAGCCCACTTCACAGACCCCACCTGAGGCCAGGTCAGGGTGACAGCCAGCGAGGGATCCCACTGCTCGCTCAGGGGCTGCAAGAGGCAGGGGTGCTTCATTTATCAAATGGAAGGGGCCCTGACCCCCAAGCAGGGTCAGTGCAGGGAGGCTGCTGGCTGCTCTGAGCCCACACCTGCAGCGGCATTCACTCCTCCAGCTCCAAGAGGCTGACCAGGGTCACCTGGCCGCCAGCAAGAAAGGCCCATCCACCAGGACCTTGCCCTCTGGTGGTTACAGCGCTGGTCACTGGCAGCTGGCTAAGGGCCAGCTTCCCCTTGGCACCTTCAGGCCCATGTGCAGGACTGGCACCCAGAAGAGGGGAGGCAGAGGGCTGGCTTGCTGTAGCCCCACCTCCCCGGCACCTTGAGCCTTGCCCACACCCCTCATTGCCCATATCTCCTGAGTCCTCATGGACACACCCAAGGTGACCTGGATGCAGCTGGCAGCCAGCTCACATACTCACCCATACAGACATGTGCCTTGGACCAGACGGTGCCAGTGAATCATAAACTGGTATTTGTGGCCCAGGGTAAGCTGGATGATCACATGGCAGGGTGGGGACAGGCACAGTGGGTGTGAGGACCTGCTAGCCCAGCATCCCCCATCCTGGCACAGACCTGCAGGCCTCTGCAAAGGAGGTCTCTGCCATTTGATAGGCCTCCTCCTCCTTTCCCCTCCCCCCAGCACCCAGGAGTCAACCCTGTCCCTACCCCATTCACATACCCAGACTCTGAAGCCTCCTTCCTCAGCCTGGCCCACCTCCACCGGTGCCCTGGGCCCTACCTTCTCCAAACTGGATGTTCCAGACACCAGACAAACCCTATCCTCAGGCCCCTGGTCTAGCTCAGCTTAGCCCTCTGCCAAGGGCACCTGTTTGGGATTCTAGGTCACTTCTGGGGAGTCTCTTCTGCCCCCTCCTTCTGCAGGGTGACCCAGGGACTCTACCACCCCCATGATGTCAGAGTACACTCGACGGCAAGGGGTTTTATGTGCTAAGTATTTGTTTATGTGAAAGGTTTCCTAAAAGATATTTTCCAAGATTGTCCTAGCTATTGTTTTTATACCTCAAGGCCCCGTTGATGTGTCCTTGTTGCTCCAGCTGGGTCACATTCTTTATACTCAAGGACAGGGAATAATAGTTCCAATTTTAACTAAGTCAAACTTTGGGTGAGGGAAAAACCAGGCCTGCCCAGGAAAGTAGGCTGGGGTGTCCGGGTGTCCCCCAAGGTGTGAAGACTCTCTGAAAGGGATAGGGTAGCCAGAATGGGACTGTAGAGAGAAGCCACACACCAAGCAACCCAGGACAGGACAGCTGCATGGGGAGAGTCCCTCAGGGGTGCTTCAGTTTGGGAATGGCACACATAGGCACAGGGGGCACCCAGGCTCTGAGAGGCAGGTTGTTCCCTCAAACAGGTTATTAAGGAGACCATTTGTCAGTTGGCAGTGACACCTTTGTACATCCAAGAACTGCAGCATGTCAGCCTCTGGCCCTTCTGTGGGTGATCTGAGGCACAAACGGTTAAGTGTTCAATTACTAGCCAAATGGTTGGTGGTTTGAACCCACCCAGAGACACCTCAGAAGACAGGCCTGGAGATCTGCTTCTGCAAGACCACAGTCTTCAACACCCTATGGTACAAGGAAGACCAGTTAATACGAATATTATCCAAATTTATGCACCAACTGTTAATGCTGAAGATGAAGAAACTGAAGATTTTTACCAACTCCTGCAGTCTGAAATTCATCAAACATGCAATCAAGATACATTGATAAACACTGGTGATTAGAATGCTAAGCTGGAAACAAAAAAGAAGGATCAGTAGTTGGAAAATATGGTCTTGGTGATAGAAATAATGCTGGAGAATGCACGATAGAGTTTTGCAAGACCAACGATCTATTCATTGAAAATGTCTTTTTTCGACAACATAAATGGCTACTATGCACATGGATCTCGCCAGACAGAATACACCGGAATCAAATCGACTACATCTGTGGAAAGAGAAGATGAAGACGCTCAATAGAAGAAGGCCAGGGGTAGACTGTGGAATAGACCATCAATTGCTCATATACAAGTTCAAATTGAAGCTGAAAAATTTTTTTAAAAAGCCCACAAAAGCCAAATTACAACCTTGAATACATTCCACCTGAATTTTGAGACCATTGCAAGAACAGATTTGATGCATTGTACACTAATGACGAAGACCAGACAAGTTGCAGAATGACGTCAAGGACATCCTATATGAAGAAAGCAAAAGGTCATTAAAAAGACAGGAAAGAAAGAAAAGACCAAAATGGATGTCAGAAGAGACTCTGAAACTTGCTGTTGAAAACAGAGTTGCTAAAGTGAGTGGAAGAAATGATGAAGTAAAAGAGCTGAAAAGAAAATTTCAAAGTGGGACACAAGAAGACAAAGTAAAGTATTATAATGAAATGTGCAAAGACCTGGAGATAGAAAACCAAAAGGGAAGAATACGCTTGACATTTCTCAAGCTAAGAGAACTGAAGAAAGAATTCAAGCCTCGAGTTGCAATATTGAAGGATTCTATGGGCAAAATAGGTTGGCAGTTCAAATCCACCAGCTGCTCCTTGGAAAACCTATGAGGCAGTTCTACTCTGTCCTATAGGGTAGCTATGAGTCAAAATCAACATGACGGCAACAGGTATGGGCAAAATATTCAACAACACAGGAAGCTTCAAAAGAAGATGGAAGGAATACACAGAGTCACTGTACCAAAAAGAATTGGTCGATGTTCAACCATTTCAGGAGGCTGTTTATAATCAAGAACTGATGGTATTAAAGGAAGAAGTCCAAGCTGCACTGAAGGTATTGGTAAAAAACAAGGCTCCAGGAATTGACAGAATACCAATTGAGATGTTTCAACGAATGGATGCAATGCTGGAAGCGTACACTAGTCTATGCCAAGAAATGTGGAAGACAGCTGCCTGGCCAATCGACTGTAAGAGATCCATATATGTGCCCATTCCAAAGAAAGGTGATCCAACAGAAGGCAGAAATTATTGAACAATATCATTAATATCACACACAGGTACACCTGCTCCTCACTTACCAACACAGTTAGGTTCCAAAGACCAGGTCGTTATGCAAAAATCTGCCTTATGAGAACAAAGATGGAGTATGACCACATCAGAAAACAAAATGGAGGATAACTACATCATTACATAACTGCTAAATCACATCATTGCATAGCTGTCAAATTACATCTTTACGTAACTGGTAAACCAGTGACAATCATGGCCCAGCCAAGCTGACACATAACCTTAACCATCACAGTCAGCATTACTGTCACCTCACACTTTGGCATTCATTACTGTCAGGTATACGTTGTTAATGTGCAAAATAGTCAGATAGTAGATTATTTTACTTTTATCATAAATGTGAAATGTCAGATAACAAGATAGTCAATAAGTGAGGAGAAGGTGTAAAATTTTGCTGAAGATAACTCAAAAGCAGTTGCAGCACTACACCGGGAATTGCCAGAAACTCAAGCAGAATTCAGAAGAGGATGTGGAATGAAGATATCATTGCTGATATCAGATGGATCTTGGCTGAAGGCAGAGAATACCAGAAGGATGTTTACCCGTGTTTTATTGACTGTGCAAAGGCATTCGACTGTGTGGATCCTAACAAACTACGAATAACACTGGGTAGAATGGGAATTCCAGAATGCTTAATTGTGCTCATGCAGAACATTTACATAGACCAAGAGGCAGTCATTTAAACAGTACAAGGGAATACTGCGTGGCTTAAAATCAGGAAAGGTGTGAGTTAGGGTTGTATCCTTTCACCATACTTATTCAATCTGTATGCTGAACAAATAATTCGAAAACTAGGCTATATGAAGAAGAACCCAGCATCAGGATTGGAGGAAGACTCATTAACAACTTTAGGTACACTGATGACACAATCTTGCTTGCTGAAAGTGAAGAGGACTTGAAGCACTTACTGAGGAAGATCAAAGACTACAGCCTTAGGTATGGATTACACCTCAACATAAAGAAAACAAAAATCTTCACAAGAGGACCAATAAGTGAAATCATGATAAACAGAGAAAATATTGAAGTTGTCAATGATTTCATTTTACTTAGATCCAAAATCAACACCCACAGAAGGAGCAGACAAGAAATCATACATATTGCAATGGGCAAATCTACTGCAAAAGACTTCTTTAAGGTGTTAAAAACCAAAGATGTCACTTTGAGGACTATGGTGCACCTACCTGACCCAAACCGTGGTATTTTCAATCTCCTCATATGCATGCCAAAGCTGGACAATGAATGAGGAAGATCAAAGAAGAATTGATGCATTGGAATTATGGTGTTGCAAGAATATTGAATATACCATTGACTGCTAAAAGAACAAACAAATCTGTCTTGAAGAAGCACAGCCAGCATGCTCCTTAGAAGCAAGGATGGTGAGACTTCTTCTTACGTACTTTGGGCATGTTATCAGAAGGAACCAGTCCCTGGAGAAGGATATCATACCTGGTAAAGTAGCGGGTCACAGAAAAAGAGGAAGACCCTCAATGAGATGGATTGACACAATGGTTACAACAGTGGGTTTAAACACAGCAACAATTTTGAGGATGACACAGAACAGGGCAGTGTTTCGTTCTGTTGTACACAGGGTCTCTCTGAGTCAGAATTAACTCGATGGCACCTACAGTGCAATGAATTACTTAATATGGCCCTTCTAACCATCCCCCTACATGTTTGTCAGTTTGTTGTACTGTGGGGGCCTGCGTGTTGATGTGATGCTGGAAGCTATGTCAACAGTATTCAGATACCAGCACAGGGTCATCCATGGTGGACAGGTTTCAGTTGAACTTTCAGATTAAGACAGACTAGGAAGAAGGACCTGGCAGGCTACTTCTGAAAAAAATTAGCCAGTGAAAACTTTACCAATAGCAGTAGAACATTGTCTGATATAGGGCTGGAAGATGAGTCCCTCAGGTTGGAAGGCACTCAAAATTCAACTGGTAAAGAGGTGACTCCTCAAATTAGAGTCGACCTTAATGATGAGGATGGAGTCAAGCTTTCAGGACCTTCATTTGCTGATGTGGCACGACTTCATTTGCTGATGGTTGGAGTCCTGTGTCAACCTGGCTAGGCCATGATTCCCAGAATTATATGTTTGTCCTCCATTTTGTGATTTGATGTAAATATCCGGCACTATTTAACGTGTGTGAATCCTAGCCTCAGTGCCTGAGGTTGTTTTAATGAGGCAGGATTAGGGATATATCATGAGTCACAATCTTACTAAAGGATGTGACTCAAGTCATTGCCTTCCCAAGTAGGGGCAGTGAGGGTATTTCCATGGTTGCAGCAATAATCCTTAAATTGGAGGCAGGCCCAGTCACCTCCCGCCTTTGACGCATGAGACAGCAATTTGTTAGGCCTCTGCCAAAGCCTTGCAGCTACCTGGTCTCTTGAGCTTGAAGCCACTTGTTCGGCACCAGCCACTCCTGGGGCTGAGAGGCCTTGGGCATGCTGCCAGGCACTTCCTCAGGCGGGAGGAGATCCTTGGTGGGAGACTTTCTCTCTCGCGTCCTGGGTTGAGCCACTGGCCCCTAGGCCATTCCCCAGCTGAGCTCTGAGTACTGGGCTCTCCCCTACACCTGGATTCCAGCAGAGCCCAGACTTGATTTCTGCCCTCCTGTCACCCAGCCCCAGCCCACAGTCCATAGTAGTCAGCTTCAGGAAGATGTGAATAGCAGTGGGTCATTGCATAGGAGTGGTAATGGAAAGAGGTTGTGCAGAAATGGCCACAGAATGGCAATCAGCTACTAGCTTCTCCATCAGATGGACTTAGACCATTGTGTGGATGCAAGGAATTGTGAGACGTCTGGAGACATCTGGAATTCAGAATTAGCTGGCATTGCCATGCACCGTGGGGTATCAGAGTCAACGTTAAGACCTGTCCTAAAAACACCACATGCGGTAAATTGAGGAGGGGGCTGGAGGGTTCTGGCACTATCAGCATCACCGCAACAGTGGGTCTTCACTCTGGTGTGGCCATTCACTCCAGCAACAGCGGTTGGATCTGGTTTGCAGCTTTGCCAAGACTTCCAGACTTCCTTCACCCTGAGGGACATCAGCACCATCCACCTGGTGTCTCCCTCAGACGTCTGGTCCCAGGGCCACAGGGCCCTCCTTGGAGTTCCAGAGGCATCAACACCTGCTGAGGAGCACCCTCCTCAGATGTCCAAGTTCCAGCTCCAGGGACCCTCCTCCAGCATCTAGCTTTTGATAATACCAATTTCCTCCCTTGGTGTCCCAGCCCTTGGGGTGGTAGCTCCTTGCTGCAGTGGCTGCCTCCATGAAAATCTGGGTTATCTCTGCTTTTTTAGAATTTGTAACCTGGTCACCAGTTACCAGTTGCTGTGGAGTTGATTCTGATTCATGAAGACCCCTGTGTGTCACAATAGAACTGCTCCATAGGGTTTTTAATGGCTATAATCTTATAGAAGTAGATCGCCAGGCCTTTCTTCCAAGGTGCCTCTGGGTGGACTCCAACCTCTAACCTTTTGGTTAGCAGCCGAGTACCTACACTGTTTGTACACCTAGGACTCCTGATTACCAATTCTTTATATGAACTTCTGTTGAAATAGCTGGTGTGGGTTCCCTTTCCTGGCTAGACCCCGGCTAACATAAATGCATATGTGTGACAATGTATACTTCTACTGTTTTCTGTTGTTATGAAGCTGTCCTTGTCAGCCAGAAGTCCTTGCCAAAAGCTGTCTTTTATGTTTCCTAGAGTTCAAAGAATGTTACTATGTGCAATCATCCGTAACTCTACTTGGTTTTTTAATATTTTACTGCCCTGGTAATACTGATATGTTGACTTATTATCTGTGAGGTCACTATGGTTAGTTACTGTGATGGGACATACTTTTTCTCCATACATATGACAATGTAATAGAACTAGCAACTCTTAGCTCCTCACTTGAGAACATTTATTGTATTTAAAATACTGATAACATTTGCTGATTTTTAAATTATGTTTTTCATCTTATTAATTTTCAGGAGCTCTTTATATAGAGTGGATTTTAGACTGCTGTTGGTTATATACACTGCACCTGAGGCAAAGCAATGTCTGTGCAGAACCCCTCCTGGAGCCAGAGAAAAGAGACTGAAGCAGGACTCAAAAGATGAATGTGGACAAGTAACAAACAGAATGAATCTTTATTACTCGGCCCTCACCAGCTAGCCCTTAGGGGAACCCAGCCCCTCAGGGGATCCTGGCAATACGGAGCAACATACTTGGATGGACCTCTGGCGGGGGCACCGGGATGGTCTTGTTGGCCACCTGTTCCAGGATGCTCAGGATGGGGCCGTGGGCCTCCTGACACAGCTCAGCACCCAGGAAAGCCTCCACTCGCTCACGCCATGCAGCCAGTCGAGGCCGCCCCTCAAACAAGTTATAGCCGAGAGCCACGGGCTGCAGGGACACAGATGAGAGAGTGATGGAGTCCTGAGGTCTCCATGGGGCAGAACACAGTCACCTCCCCAGCCCCCACTTGAGTCCAGGGAGGCATAATTAGCCTCAGGGTTGCAGCCAGATATGACCCCTTGCCCTGACCTTCTGTCCTGTTGGGAGGCAGGCCAGTGTTCCAGTTCCACTTCAGCCCGTAATGAGCTGAGACTCTGGGCAAGCCCCTGGCTCTCTCTGGGCCTCAGTGTTTCTGTCTGTCTAATGGGAGTGGCAAGGGGAGGAAGGCTGCCCAGAGCCACTGCCCGACTGGCCGAGATTGCACACCTGCATCAGCTCCTCCAGCGCCATAATGTCAGCCAGGGTCACCTGGTGGCTGGCAAGGAAGGGCTTGTCCCCCAGGAAATTGTCCTCCAGCTGCTGCAGCGCCTGGTCCATTGAGGTCTGATTGCGCCGCACCTTCTCCTCGGGCACCTGGGCCCCAATGAGTGGTGCTAGCACCTGAGGGTGGTAGAGGGTGGCTCAACCTGTGGCCCTTGCACTTCCTGGTCCGAATCACCAGCCCACATAGGGCACTCCTCACCTGGGTCCACAACGGCACACCAAAGGTGTCTCGGATGCAGTTGCTGTGAAAGCCCAGGTACTCGTGGATGCGGGCGCAGGCCTGCATGTTGGGGGGGCACCAGTGGGCCTCTGTCTGGTACTTGAGGCTCAGGTAGATCAGGATGGCCACGCTGGGGCAGGTGCAGAGGCGGTGAGGGCCTTAATCCCGGTCTTGTTCCCGTTCCCCCAGGGGGTGTCTTTGCACTTGGTGGGCTCCCCTCCTGCCTCCCCCACCCCCAGCACCCTGGGCACTGCCTCCTGTTCTCCCTTCATTGCTCCCTCCCAAAGCCGACCCTTTTCTCTTTTGTCTCAGACACTAGGCGAGGCCCTCTGCTTTGCACTATTCAGAACCTCAACTCTGTGACAACCCAACAGGCAGCCTATGGAATAGAGATTTTTCCTCTTTTTTGCACTGAGGCTCAGAGTAGTTAAGTAACTTGCCCGATGCGGCACAGCTCAGAAGGGGTTCCCAGGGCCCATGGAGCCAGTCCTGTGTCTGGCGAGCCCACTGTGGGTGCTCAGCCAAGCTGCCCTTGTGGCTCAATGTGTGAGCCAGGGGTCAGCAAAGGGAGCGTGTCCTCAGTCTGCCGTGGGTCCCCTTGGCCAGGTGCCCCGCCATCACTCCTGCAGCCGCCTGACCTCTGTTCTCTTCCTGTTGGCGGCTGGGCCGACTCTGCGGGGCCTGAGGAGTTGGGAGGAGGCCCTGCCCAGCGTCCATTTGTTGAACTTACTCTTGGTCCAACATTGGACATATGTCCCCTCCTCGTCCTCTCTCCTAATGTCCTGTCACTCTGGGGCAGGGGAGGGCCTGGCACCAGAAAAGGAGGCTGGAGACAAGTGAGGGACAAGGAACGGGCCACACCACCCGTCACCTTGGACTTGCCCTAGGCTGTCCCCTTGCTGCCCTTGTGTTCTGGGAGGGCCCAACGCCAGCAGGAGTACCGTGAGCCAGGGGGGCTGAGGCTCAGGAGTAGGGGGAAGAGGGCACCTTTCGGCCAAGATGAAGTCGCCATCCTTGAGAGTGGGCACTTTATGCAGGCTGTTAACCCGGAGGAACTCCTTGCTCATGTGCTGCCCTAGGAGGAAGGGGGTCACAAAAGGTGGCAGGGCACAAGCAGCACCCCTCTGCCCTCCCTCCCCTCCAGGGTTGGGATGGGAAGGCTGAGTTTGCCCACTCATGTGTGTCTCCTTGGCCGGCCTCCTAGCCAGAGCGTGGTGGTGGCTGCCCTGCCCTGCCACTTCCTGGGGTGGAGGAACAGTGAGGGCGTTGGACACATTCAGAAGCAGCAGGGGCTGGATGAAGAGAGGTTATTTCCTCAGCACTGGGTTGGCGCAAATGGTTTGAACTCAGCTGGTAACCAAAAGGTGGGCAGTTCGAATTCACACAGGAGGGCCCATGGCATTGGGGGTGCTCAGGGAGGACAAGGCTCTGGAGGAGCCACCGGATTGAAGGGCGCTTAGGGAGAAGGGGGCTGTGGAGTGGTGTTGAGGGGCTCTCAGGGAGGAGGGGCTGGGGGGGCACGGTGCCTGTAGGATCCCTGGGAGCAGGTGGGCCCACCTTTGAGCAGCTCCACGGTGCGCAGCTCAAAGGGGATGCCGTTCCTCCTGGCGAAGATGTAGACGGCACGGCAGGGCTGGGACAGCAGGTCCAGGTACAGCTCCAGGCCCATGGCGGGGCGGTGATGACGGCAGTGGTAGCGGTGGCAACGGTCTTTAGCAGCAACGGCAGCAGACGCAGGGTCATCCCGGGAAATAGCAGCTCCGGCCCTGCCCGGTCGGTGCCCCGCCCCGGCCCGACCCGGATCCCAGCCCCGGAATGGTCCCTTGTCCCGCCCCGCTCCGCCCCCGCTCCTCGCCCCAGCCGGGTCTCTGCCCATTCGCCCGTTGTCTCACACCCCGCCGCCGGACTCCGACCCGGCTCCTCTCCAGGGTCCTGCCCCATCCCAGGTCCCCGCGGCGATCCCCGATCTCTGTTCCGCCCCGGGCGCAAGCGGCCCGCCTGCTAAGAGCAGGAGCCGGGTTTACCCCAAGCTGCGAGTGCACACTGCCAGAAGCGCTGGCCTCCGGTCGACGACATCTCCGTGAGGGGCCGGGGATTGTACCATCTCTGAAAACTCACTCTCCCCAAATCAAATCCACGGTAAGGTGGCCTCCTGTGGTTCACCTCCTGTGAGCTCTTCTTCATTTTTGGCCTCCCTTCCTTTCCTGAGAGCTCAGCTAGGCATTTAAAAGGAGGAACATTTGGAGCATTTCATAGTTGTCAAGTTTCTGAATATTTAGTCAACCATTTTGCTGGAAGCATAAGTCTTATGAATTATTGTCAAATCAACTTTTGTTTTTCATTTTATTGTTGTACTTTATGTGAAAGTTTACAACTAAATTTAGTCTTTCATACAAAAAATTTATACATACATTGTTATGTGACCCTAATTGCTCTCCCTATACTGTGACAGCAGACTCCTTTCCACCCCTGATTTCCCATGTCCATTCAATCATACCTGACCCACTCTGCCTTCTCATCTCACCTCTAGACAAGAGCTGCCCATTTAGTCTCATGTATCTACTTGAGCCAAGAAACTCCCTCTTCACGAGTATCATTTTATGTCCCATAGTCCAGTCTAATGTTTGTTTGAAGAGTTGGCCTTGGGAATGGTTTTAGTTCGGGGTTGACAGAGTCTGAGGGCCATGCTTTCTGGGGTTCCTCCAGTCTCAGTCAGACCATTAAGTCTGATCTTTTTACGTGAATTTGAGTTCTGCACACCACTTTTCTCCTGCTCCATCAGGGACTGTCTGTTGTGTTCCCTGTCAGGGCGGTCATTGGCAGAAGGTGGGCAGCATCTAGTCCTTCTGGTCTCAGGCTGATGCAATCTCTGGTTTATGTGGCCCTTTCTGTCTCTTGGGCTAATACTTTCCTTGTGACTTTGGTGTTCTTCATTCTCCTTTCCTCCAGGTGGGTTGTGACCAATGGATGCATCTTAGATGGCCGCTCACTAGATTTTAAGACCCCAGACGCCACTCACCAAAGTAGGATGCAGAACATTTTCTTAATAAACTTTGTAATGCCAATTGACCTAGATGTCCCCTGAAAACATGGTCCCCAGACCCCTGTCCCTGCTACTCTGTCCCTTGAAATGTTTGGTTGTATTCAGAAAACTTCTTAGCTTCAGTTTAATCCAGTTGTGCTGACTTCCCCTGTAGTGTGTGCTGTCCTTCCATTCACCTAAAATAATTCTTGTCTACTATCTAGTTAGTGAATAACCCTCACCCTCCTTCCCCACCATCAAAGAATGTTTTCTTCTGTGTTTAAACCTTTTCTTGAGTTTTTATAATAGTGGTCTTATGCAATATTTGCCCTTCTGTGACTGACTAAATTCACTCAGCATAATGCCCTCCAGATTCCTCCATGTTATATGATGTTTCACAGCTTCATCATTGCTCTTCGTCATCGCGTAGTATTCCATTGTGTAAATCCACCATAATTTGTTTATCCATTTGTCCGTTGATGGGCACCTAGATTGTTTCCGTCTTTTTGCTATTGTGAACAGTGCTGCAGTGAACGTGGGTATGCATATATCTATTCGTGTGACGGCTCTTATTTCTCTAGGACATATTCCAACGTGCAGGATTGCTGGATCCTATGGTACTTCTATTTCTAGCTTTTTAAGGAAACGCCAAATCAATTTCCAAAGTGGTTGTATCATTTGACATTCCCACCAACAGTGTATAAGTGATTCAGTCTCTCCACAACCACTCCAGCATTTATTATTTTGTTTTTTGGATTCATGCTAGTCTTGTTGGGGTGAGATGCTATCTCATTGTAGTTTTGGTTTGCATTTCTCCCATGGCTAATGATCATGAGCATTTCTTCAAGGGTCTGTAAGCCGCCTGAATGTCCTCTTTGGCAAAGCGCCTGTTCATATCCTTTGCCCATTTTTTAATTGAGTTATTTCTCTTTTTGTTGTTGAGGTTTTGCAGTATCTTGTAGATTTTAGAGATTAGATGCTGATTGGATTTATTGTAGCCAAAAAAATTTTCCCAGTCTGTAGGTTGTCTTTTGACTCTTTTGGTGAAGTCTTTTGATGAGCATTAAGTGTTTGATATGTATGAGCTCCCAGTTATCTAGTCTCTCTTCTGGTGCTTGTGCATTGTTACTTATGGTTCGTATTCTGTTTATGCCATGTATTAGGGCCCCTAGTGTTGCCCCTATTTTTTCTTCCATGATCTTTATCGTTTTTGATTTTATATTTAGGTCTTTGATCTATTCTGAGTTAGTTTTTGTACATGGTGTGAGGTATGGGTCTTTTTTCAGTTTTTTGCGGATGGTTATCCAGTTATGACAGCACCATTTGTTAAAGAGACTGTCTTTTCCCCAAGTAACGGACCTTCGGCCTTTGTCAAATATCAGCTACTCGTAGGTGGATGAATTTATGTCTGGATTCTCCATTCTGTTCCATTGGTCTATATATCTGTTATTGTACCAGTACCAGGCTGTTTTGACTACCAAGGTGGTATAATAGGTTCTAAAATCAGGTAGTGTGAGGCCTCGCACTTTGTTTTTCTTCTTGGGTAATGCTTTACTTATCTGGGGCCTCTTCCCTTTCCATGTGAAGTTGGTGATTTGTTTCTCCATCTCATTAAAAAATGCCATTGGAATTTGGATAGGGATTGCATTGTATCTGTAGATCGCTTTGGCTAGAATTGACATTTTCACAATGTTGAGTCTTCCTATCCA
>NW_004444093.1:1970597-1975165 GCF_000243295.1 Trichechus manatus latirostris | reverse complement strand
ATTTTATTGTTAATCTTCTGGATTTCTGATTGCTGTCTCTTAATGGATTCTTGCAGCCTGTTAAATTTGTCATTATGCTCTTCTCTAATCTTTTTAAGTTCCTCTATTGTGTATCCTGCGTTTTGCTTAATTTCCTTCCTGATATTTGAAGAGTTCTGTATATTAATCTTTTGTAGTCTGCCTCTGGTAATTCCAATAAATTTTCTTCATCCAGAGAATTTCTAGCTTCTTTATTTTGTGAGCTTGCTGAAGCCATCTTGGTTTGCCTCTTTTTATGATTTGATATTGACTGTTGTCTCCAAGCCATCAATAAATTATTATGTTTAGTTATTTTATGTTTGCTTACTGTGTCCTAGCTTCCTTGTTCTATTTTGTTTTGATATGCCCAAATAGGCTGCTTATGTGAGCTATCCGAGTCACTAGTGCCCCTGAAGCTCTAATGTCTTGCCACCAGGTGGCCAGACCTGTCACTAAGTATGAGAGTCCAGGAGTCTGCCCACTCCTCCTATATGGATTCAGCTCAGGTGTCCAGGTAGTCGGCCACCAAGTGTGTGGTGTAGCCTCTCACCTACAGTTCTAGACAGGCATGGGTGATTGGTGTAGGCACAGGCATCCGGCTGCAGCAGGGGGACACAGGCTGAGCAAGGCAGGGGGCGATGGCCACCCGAGTTTCCAGGAGAAAAGCGTGTCCCTGTTCCCTAGAGTGCATAGATGGTTGGGTTTTGCAGCTGGACTATGAGCACCCAGTACTGTTGGCTATACGGACTGGGGGGCATTTCTTATTCTTGGGCCCCTGTCACAGGTGGCTAGGTGGCGTGGGTGGAGCCACCAGTCCTCAGGCCCCTGATGTGGGTAGGTGAAGACTCTGCTTAATGGGCTGAGCAGTGTCTAATGTCACAAACCTGCCACTTCACAGCTGAAACAGTTGAAGTTAGACTTCAGGTATATACCCTGTTGTACTGCAGTAATGAGGACCTGTGCTGCTGAAATGGGCCCACACGAGTTTATGCAGGGGGAAGGGCACTCAAAGTCCATGGATTCCTTATGCCTGTGCCTAGGCAAAGGAGCTGTGCCTACCCTTAATTCGTGGTTTAGGGGAGGTGGCAGATTATTTTTTCCCATTTGTTAATTTGTTTACTCTCCAAGGCCAGGAGAATGGCTCAGGGCGCATGACGGGTCCTACTTCCGGCCCAGGGGACCTGGCAATCACTGAAGCTAGACTCGGACCCAGTGCAGAGCAGGGAGCGGGGAGGTAAATGGGAAAGAGGTTTTTCCCTAAGGGGGGTATTTTTGATCTACTCGGTAGGCCAGACACTAGAATTTATCTCTTGCTGATCGAGGGCTGCTTCTCCCTGGTTCTGGATGGCCAAGTAGACTCTCTGCCACTGGGTCTCTCCTGATGTGGAAAACGCCTCCCGAGCACCAGCACTTGCCTGTCTCACCGCACACCACGAGCTGATCAGGCCTGAAGGGCTCAGGGTCTTGCCAGGTCAGGTCTGGCAACTCTTTGCTGCTTCCAAACTGTCTCTCCCACCACTGCCACTCAGTCCAATTCCTCAACTTTGCCTTTGATGTTCAGGGCTCCTAGATTGTCATATATAATCAATTCACTTGTTTTTTCGGGTCTTTGTTGTAAGAGGGATGACCAGAAGCATCTGACTACTCTGCCATCTTGGCCCCACCACCTCATTGTGGTTTTAATGTGCATTTCTCTAATGGCTAGTGATCACGAACATTTCCTCATGTGTCTGTTAGCCACTTGAATGTCTTCTTTTTTGAAGTGTCTGTTCATTTCCATTGCCCATTTTTTAATTGGATTGTCTTTTTTTGTTGTAGAAGTGTTGGATTTTCCTGTAGACTTTAGAG
The DNA here is from genome assembly GCF_000243295.1 of Trichechus manatus latirostris. Taxonomy (NCBI): domain Eukaryota; kingdom Metazoa; phylum Chordata; class Mammalia; order Sirenia; family Trichechidae; genus Trichechus; species Trichechus manatus. Next base: position 1,973,299 of record NW_004444093.1, on the reverse strand, counting down.
ATTAGACCTTTGTCTGATTTGTAATAGCCAAAAATTTTTTTCCAGTCTGTAGGTTCTCTTTTTCGTCTTTTGGTGAAGTCTTTTGATGACAATAAGTGTTTAATTTTTAGAAGATTCCAGTTATCTGGGTTATCTTCTGTAGTTTGTGTGCTGTTAGTTATGGTTTGCATCCCGTTAATGCTGTGTATTAGGGCCTCTAGCGTTGATCCTATTTTTTCTTCTATGATTTTTATAGTTTTTTGTTTTATATTTAAGTCTTTGATCCATTTTGAATTCATTTTTGTGTATGGTGTGAGGTATGCATCCTGTTTCATTTTTTTTTGCAGATGGACATCCAGTGTCGCCAGCACCATTTGTTAAAAAAAAACTGTCTTTTTCCCATCTGATGGACTTTGGGCCCTTGTTGAAGATCAGGTGACCATAGGTGGATGGATTTACATCTGGGTTCTCAATTCTGTTCCACTGGTCAATGTATCTGTCCTACCAGTACCAGGCTGTTTTGACTACCATAGCTGTATAGTAGATTCTGAGGACAGGTAGTGCGAGTCCTCCTACTTTATTCTTCTTCTTCAATAGTGCTTTACTTATCTCAGGCCTCTTACCTTTCCATATAAAGTTAATGATTAGTTTTTCCATTTCGTTAAAGAATGTTGTTGGTGTTTGGATCAGTATTGCATTGTATTTGTAAATTGCTTTGGGTAGAATTGACAATTTCACAATGTTGAGTCTGTCTATCCATGAGCATGATATCTTTTTCCATTTATGTAGATCTCTTTCAGTTTCTTCCAGTAGGGTTTTGAAGTTTTCTTTATATAGAACTTTTACTTCCCTGCCTTGCATATTTTTTAATTGGGTTGTTTGTCTTTTTGTTTTTGAGTTGTTGACGTTTTCTTATATTTTAGAGATTAGACACTGATCAGATATGTTGTTTTTGAAGATTTTTTTCCCAGTCTGTAGGTTGTCTTTTTACTCTTTAGATGAGTATAAGTTTTTAAACTTTATGAGGTTACACAGATACATTCTTACACACACACACACTTACACACTTACACAAACACACACATATACACTCTTACAAACATACACACGTGTATATGCATATACACACATTCATACATATACACACATGTGCACTCTCATACACATACCTACCCACACACATGCAGACATACATACACAAATACACATTCATCTACACTCTCATATACATACTCATACACATACATACACACACACATACATACACAAATACCACATGCCTCTTCCGCCCTTGAGCCTTACTTTGTCATGTTGCTCTTTGCATCTAGGCATATGGCAAGGGCTAGGAGCTGGGCATCTCTTTTTCTTTAGGCTCTCTTCTGCTAGCCAAACTCTAGATCCTCCAGGCTTCTGATTCTCCCCTTCCCTGCTATCCCCAAATCTTCTAACTGGAAAGTTTCTCCACTCCCTGAATGATTCATGGGGTCACTCTCTTTTCTGACCCCTCTAGGCCCATGCTGTTATATGTCCCAGAAAATAGGATTTCAGGGGATTCCTTTTTTTCCCGCTTCTCTGTATTTCTTAGCTTTGCTATAATGATCATATGTTATTGTTATGGAATGAACTGTGTCCCCCATAAATGTGTGCCAACTTGGCTAGTCCATGATTCCCAGTATTGTGTGGTTGTCCTCCATTTTGTGATCTGATGTATGTATCTAATGCATTGTAAATCCTAATCTCTATGATGTTAGTGAGGCAAGATTAGAATCGGTTATGTTAATGGGACAAGATTAGGTTATGTTAAAGAGGATTAGGGTGGGATGGAACACCCTTACTCAGGTCACAGCCTTGATCCAATGTAAGGGGAATTTCCCTGGGGGTGTGGCCTATGTGACCTTTTATCTTACAAGAGATAAAAAGAGAGAGAAGGGAGGAGAGAGATGGGGACCTTGTGCCACCAAGAACGAAGAACCGTGAGGAGAGCACGTCCTTTCGAACAGCATCCTTGTGCTGAGAAGCTCCTAGACCAGGGGAAGATTGATGACAAGGACCTTACCCCAGAGCCAACAGAGAGAGAAAGCCTTCCCCGGAGCTGGCACCATGAATTTGGACATCTGTGTAATTCCTTTGGACATCTCCTAGACTGTGAGAGACTAAATTTCTTTCTGTTAAAGCCATCCACTTGTGGTATTTCTGTTATAGCAGCACTAGATAACTAAGACAGTTGTCAAAATACTTTTTAAAATTAATTTAAAAAGAAACTGTTCAGAAAAGCGTTAACATAGAAGACCTGAGTGCTATTCTTTGAAAGGTCTGCTTAAAAGGTTGACTTCTGACTGGAATCTGGGAACTTAGGTTTTGGAGAGTTCACCACCATTAGTTGATGAGAGTGATTCACTGTGCCTAAACTGTTTGTGCAAACACTGGAAGAGGCTGCATAGGTCCGGCTCACTATTATTTACTCCCCATTGCTAACCGCCACATTGCCTCATGATAGTTCCCTCCGGTTCCAGTCTCTACAAAAAGGTTTAAGATTAACCGATGTTCCTCCCTGGAGGGTGGAAAACAAGTGATAACGATCTAAGAATGAAAAACCAAACAAAGCACCCATCTTGTGACAAGAAAAAGCAAGATGTCACCAGATAATCTCCAAGGATGTCTCCAGATAATCCCCAAGGATGTTGCCAGATAATCCCCAAGGATGTCACCAGATAACCTCTAAG
>NW_004444093.1:1969465-1970497 GCF_000243295.1 Trichechus manatus latirostris | reverse complement strand
TTTCTTTTTCTAGCCTAATTTCTCTGGCTAGGACCTCCAGCACAATGTTGAATAAGAGTGGTGATAAAGGGTATCCTTGTCTGGTTCCTGTTCTCAAGGGGAATGCTTTCAAAGTCTCTCCATTTACGATGATGCTGGCTGTTGGCTTTGTATAAATGCCCTTAATTATGTTGAGGAATTTCCCTTCTATTCGTATTTTATTGAGAGCTGTTAGCGTGAATGGGTGTTGGACTTTGTTGAGTGACTTCTCTGCATCGATTGATAAGATCATGTGGTTCTTGTCTTTTTTATTAATGTGATGGCTTACACTGATTGTTTTTCTAATGTTGAACCATCCCTGCATACCTGGTATAAATCCCACTTGATCATGGTGAATTTTTTTTTTTTTATGTTGCTGAATTCTGTTGGCTAGAATTTTGTTGAGGATATTTGTGTCAATGTTCATGAGGGATACTGGTCTGTGATTTTCTTTTTTTGTAGTGTCTTTACCTGGTTTTGATTTATGCTGACTTCATAGAATGAGTTTGGGAGTATTCCATCCTTTTCTATCCTTTACTAGCAGTGGTGTTAACTCTTATCTGAAAGTTTGGTAGAATTCTCCAGTGAAGCTGTCTGGGCCAGGGCTTTTTTTTTATTGGGAGTTTTTAATTACCTTTTCAATCTCTTCTTTCATTATGGGTTACTTTAGTTGTTCTACCTCTGTTTGTGTTAGTTTGAATAGGTAGTGAGTTTCTAGAAATTGTCCATTTCCTCTAAGTTTTCAAATTTGTTAGAGTATGATTTTTCATAGTATTCAGTTATAACTCTTTTAATTTCAGTTGAGTCTGTTGTGATATCACCCATCTCATTTCTTATATGGGTTATTTGCTTCCTCTCTTGTTTTTCTTTTGTCAGTTTGGCCAATGGTTTATCGATTTTGTTGATCTTTTCAAAGAATCAGCTTTTGGTCTTGTTAAGTCTTTCAATTGTTTTTCTATTCTCAATTTCATTTAATTCTGCTCTAATTCTTATTATTTCCTTTCTTCTGGCACC
>NW_004444093.1:1939105-1940461 GCF_000243295.1 Trichechus manatus latirostris | reverse complement strand
GTGCTGCTATTCTCACTTTAGATGAAGGTTTATAGAACAAAATAGTGTCTCATTAAACAGTTAGTACACCTATTGCCCTATGAGGATGGTTAAGAACCCCACTACATGTCAACACTGTCCTTACTCAACCTTGGGTTCCCCATCACCAGCTTTCCTGTCCCCTTCTGCCTTCTAGTCCTTGTCCCTGGACTGATGTGCCTCATTATGACTGCTGTGCCTCATTAGTCCCATTTGGTTTTACGAGGCTGTCCAATCCCCGGCTGAATGGTGAACCTCGGGAGTGACTTCACCACTGAGCTAAAATGGTGTCCCGGGGCCATACTCTTGGGGTTTCTCCAGTCTCTCTTTTTGTGTGTGTTAGCATTTTGTTCTATATCCTTTTCCAGCCCTGTCCAGAACCCTCTGTTGTGATCCTGGTCAGAGCAGTCAGTGATGGTAGCCAGGCACCATCTAGCTGTATGGGATTCAGTCCAGTGGAGACCTTGGTAGCTGACAACACACCACTTTTGGTGAAGGACTGAATATAAAGAAAGAAGCTCAATAAAGACAAGGAATATCTAAATGCTACAATCAGCCAACTTGATCTCATGGACATATACTGAACATTCCACCCAACAGCAGCCAACTGTACTTTCTTTTCCAACACAAATGGAACATTCTCCATAATATACCACATATTAGGCCATAAAGCAAGCCTTAACAAAATCCAAAGCATTGAAATATTACAAAGCATCTTTTCTGACCATAAAGACTTAAAAGTAGAAATCAATAACAGGAAAAGCAACGAAAAAAATCAAAGACACGGAAACTGAATAACACTTTGCCCCAAAACTACCAGGTTATAGAATAAATTAAGGATAGAATAGAGAAATTTATAGACTTTAACGAGAATGAAAACACATCCTACCAGAACCTTTGAGACACAGCAAAAGCAGTGCACAGAGGTCAGTTTATAGCAATAAATGCACACATCCAAAAAGAAGAAAGGGCCAAAATCAAAACATTAACCCTACTACTGGAACAAGTAGAAAGAGAGCAGCAAAAGAAGCCCTCGGTCGTCAGAGGAAAGGAAATAATAAGAATTAGAGCAGAATTAAATGAAACAGAGAATACAAAAACAATTGAAAGGGTTAACAAGACCAAAAGCTGGTTCTTTGAAAAAAATCAACAAAATCAATAAACCATTGGCCAAACTGACAAAAGAAAAACAGGAGAGGAAGCCAATAACCCATATAAGAAATGAGAGGGTGATATCACAACAGACCCAACTGGAATTAAAAGAGTCATAACAGAATACTATGAAAAACTGTACTCTAACAAATTTGAAAACCTAGAGGAAATGTACTAATTTCTAGA
>NW_004444093.1:1918558-1936696 GCF_000243295.1 Trichechus manatus latirostris | reverse complement strand
TCAAAAGAGATTGGATGAAGACACTATCTAATCTTGTAAACCTCATCAGTATAACCTCATCACAGTGATAGAATTTACAACACATAAAGAGATCACATATAACCTCATCATAGTGATAGAGCTTACAAGACATAAGGAAATCACATCAGATTACACAATCATACAGTACCGCGAATCATGACCCAGCCAAGTTGCCGTATATTTTTGGGAGACACAATTCAATCCATGACACACACCCATGTTCATTGCAGCACAGTTCACAATAGCAAAAAGATGGAAACAACCTAGGTGCCCACCAACGGACGAAAGGATAAAGAATTATGGTATATTCACACAATGGAATAGTATGCAATGATGAAGAACAATGATGAAGCTGTGAAACATCTTATAACATGGAGGAATCTGGAGGGCATTATGCTGAGTGAATTTAGTCAGTTACAAAAGGACGAATATTGTATAAGACCACTATTATAAAAGCTCAAGAAAAGGTTTAAACACAGAAGAAAACATTCTTTGATGGTTAAGAGGGTGGTGAGGGAGGGTGAGGGTTATTCACTAACTAAATTGTAGACAAGAATTATTTTAGGTGAATGGAATGACAGAGCACACTACAGGGGAAGTCAGCACAACTGGACTAAACCAAAGCTAAGAAGTCTTCTGAATACAAACAATTTGAGGGACAGAGTAGAAGGTGCAGGGGTCTGGGGACCATGTTTTCAGGGGACATCTAGGTCAATTGGCATAACAAAGTTTATTAAGAAAATGTTCTGCATCCTAGTTTGGTGAGTGGCATCTGGGGTCTTAAAAGCTAGCAAGCGGCCACCTAAAATGCATCATTTGGTCCAACCACCTAGAGTAAAGGAGAATGAAGAACACCAAAGACACAGGGAAAGTCTTGGCAGGAGACAGAGGGGGCCACATAGACCAGAGACTCCATCAGCCTGAGACCAGAAGAACTAGATGGTGCTTGGCTACCACCAATGACTGCCCTGACAGGGAACACAACAAGGTCTCTGACAGAGCAGCAGAAAGGTGAGGTGCAGAACTCAAATTCTAGTAAAAAGGCTGAACTTAATGGTCTGACTGAGACTGGAGGAGCCCCAGAAACCATGGCCCCCAGACTCTCTGTCAACCCAGAACTAAAACATTTCCCAAGGCCAATTCTTCAGACAAAGATTGGACTGGACTGTGGAACATAAAATGATACTCATGAAGATTGTGCTTCTTAGCTCAGGTAGATACATGAGAGTATATGGGCAGCTTCTGTTCGGAGGTGAGATGAGAAAGTAGAGAGGGTTAGGAGCTGGTTGAATGGACATGCGCAATCAGGGGTGGAAAAGAGTGTGCTGTCACAGTATAGGGAGAACAATTACGGTCACATAACAATGTATGTATAAATTTTTATATGAGAGACTAACTTGAAATGTAAACTTTCACTTAAACTACAACAATAAACAAACAAAAAACCACAACGAGATACCATCTTACCCAGGCATTACTGGCCATGACGGTTAAGATTGTGTGTCAGCTTGGCTGGGCCATGATTCTCAGTGTTTATATGTGATCACTCTCATGATAGAATTTGCTGTGAGTAGCCAATCAGTTGAAAGGGAGTTTCCTTGGGGGTGTGGCCTGCATCTGAATATAAGCAGACATTCTGGCTTTTTGCTCGTTCTGGTTCCTGTGGCTGCCTCCTGTTTGTCTGACCTCTGGTTCTTGGTACTTGAGCTATCAGCTTATCTGCCGATCTTGGGATTCGCCAACCTTCACAGCCTGTGAGCAAGAGCCCTGCTCTCTGACCTGCTGGTCTTGGGTTCGCCAGCCCCTGCAGCTACGTGAATCGAGAGAAGCCTTTATCCTGATCTATGGACTTGGGGCATTCCAGCTTCTACAACTGCATGAGCCATCTCCTTGATAGAAATCTCTTTATATTATTTATACACTTTACTAGTTTTGCTTCTCTAGAGATCCCAGCCTCAGACACTGACACTAATCAAAAAAAAAAACCAGAAAATAACAATGTTGGAGAGGCTGCGGGGAGATTGGAACTCTTCTGCACTACTAGTTGGAATGCAAAATGGTACAACAATTTTGGAAAATTATATGGCACTTCCTTAGAAAGCTACAAATAGAAATACCACATGATCCATCAACCCCACTCCTAGGAATATATCCTAGAGAAATAAAAGCCATCACACGAATAGACTTATGCACACCCATGTTCATGGCAGCATTGTTCACAATAGCAAAAAGATGGAAACAACCTAGACGCCCATCAACAGATGAATGGATAAACAAACTATGGTACATACACACAGTGGAGTGCTATGCAATGAGAAAGAACAATGATGAATCTGTGAAGCATCTCATAACATGGATGAAACTGGAAGACGTTATGCTGAGTGAAATAAGTCAATCACAAAAGGACAAATATTGTATGAGACCTCTATTGTAAAAACTCATGAAAAACTTTACAAACAAAAAGTAACAATCTTTGTTGGTTACGAGGGATGGGGGGGTAGGGGAGGCAATACTAAATAGACAATAGGTAAGTGGTATCTTTGGTGAAGGGTGAAACAGTACACAATACTGGGGAAGCTAGCACAACTTGTACAAGGAAAGATCATGGACGCTCCATAGACACCTCCAAACTCCCTGAGGGACTGAATTGCTGGGCAGAGGGCTGTGGGGACCATGGTCTCAGGGACCATCTAGCTCAACTGGCATAACACAGTTTATAAAGACAATGTTCTACATTCTACCCTGGTAAGTAGCGTCTGGGTCTTAAAAGCATGTGAGAGGCCATCTAAGATACTCCACTGGTCTCACCCCTTTGGGAGCAAGGGAGAATGAAGAGAACAGGATGCAAGGAAAAGATTAGTCCAAAGAAATAACGGACCACAGCTACTAAGGCCTCTGCCAGACTGAGTCCAATACAGCTCGATGGTGCCCGGCTACCACCACTGACTGCTCTGACTGGGGATCAAAACAGAGGGTTCTGGACAGAGCTAGAGAAGGATGTAGAACAAAATTCTAACTCACAAAAAAAGAGCAGATTTGCTGGCCTGAAAGAGACTGGAGAAACCCCGAGAGTATGGCCCCCAGACACCCTTTTAGCTTAGTGGTGAAGTCACTTCCGAGGTTCACCGTTCAGCCAGGGATTGGACAGCCCCATAAAACAAAACGGGACTAATGAGGCACAGCAGTCCAGGGACAAGGACTCGAATGCAGAAGGGGTCAGGAAAGCTGGTGATAGGGAACCGAAGGTTGAGTAAGGACAGTGTTGACAAGTAGTGGGGTTGTTAAGCACTATTATAGGGCAACATATGTACTGTTTAATGATAAACTATTTTGTTCTGTAAACCTTCATCTAAAGTGAGAATAGCAGCACAACTGGCACTGAATTGTGCGTGTAGAAATTTTTGAAATGATGTATGTTTGGCTATGTACATTTTCACAAAAAAAAAAAAAGGTCGAGAAGGGAGAGTGTTGCTATGTCATGGGGTTGTTAACCAATGTCATAAAACCATATGTATACTGACTGTTTCATGAGAAACTATTTGTTCTGTAAACCTTCACCTAAAAGTACAATAAAAAAAAGAAAAAAATGTTTTTGTTGTTATAACTAGCCACACGGATATTTTTATTAAAAAATAATAAATTTCTGCTGAAACACTGCACAAAAATTTTATAGACAGTAATTTTGGTGTCACCCCCTGACAGTGTCACCTGATGTTGTCCCCACCTCCTGCACACCCCTAGTGATGCCACTGACAGCAATTTACAGAACATTAAAACCGAATATCCAATAAACAGATTCCCTGGGTAGTGCAAACAGTTAACTCACTTGGCTGCTAATCCAAAATGTTAGAGGTTCGAGTCCACCCAGAGGTGCCTTGGAATAAAAGCCTGGAGCTCTACTTCCAAAAAATCAGCCATTGAAAACCCTGTGGTGCACAGTTTTAGTCTGACACACATGGGGACCCCATGAGTCATAATCCACTAGCTGGCAACTGGCAACAACAGTCAATAACATATAAAAAGAAGCTCACACTCACTAAAAGTAGGGAAATAAAAATTATAGTCACAAGGAATTATTAATACCATTCTATACCCATTAGGTTGGTATATTCAAAATATGTTCACTGTGCTGTTTAATATGGAGATCTCTTGGTGCAGTGGTTAAGCACTTAGCTGCTAACCGAAACATCGGTGGTTCGAACCCACCAACTGCTGTGCAGGAGAAGGACGTCGTAGTCTGCCTCCAAAAAGATTTACAGCTTTAGAAACCCTATGGGACAGATCTACTCTGTCCTATACGGTCACTATAAGTCAGAATTGACTCTACAGCAACATTTTTTTAATACTGTTTACTATGCTATTGCAATCATTGTAATAGCAAAAAAAAAAAAAAAAAAAAATGAAAGCACTCTAAATACCCACTAGTGAAAGAATAGAACATGGTACAGAATGAGAATGAGTGAATTCAGCCCACACATTCACGAGGATGCCTGAAGGAAACACAAGCCACGATAACTGTAAACGCACACAAAACAATAGGACCTGTGGCCTCCAAATGACTGCATTTAAAGACTGACTCTGACCTGTGTGGTTTCCTCCCTGCAGGCTGAAGCGGAAGGCTGAGGCTTTGCTTCTGTTTGACCATAGGGTGGGGAACACAAGTACTTGTACATTAGTCTTTAGAATAGTAAATTAAAACCACCATATAACAAAGATTATATAACAAAGATGCTATAAACTCTCCCCACCCCTCTCCCGTCAGTTTGTGATGCTGTAATAGCTTGCCTGTACCTGTGATGCTGGAAGATACGCTACCAATATTTCAAATACAAGCAGGGTCACCCATAGTGGACAAGTTTCAACATAGCTTTCAGAGTAAGACAGACTAGGAGAAAGGCCTGGCAATTACTTCTGAAAATTAGCCAATGAAAACCCTATGGATCACTTCATCAGGAGAGATCAATCAGTGGAGAAGAACATCATAATTGGTTAAGGAGAGTGTCAGTGAGGGTGAAGGAGACCACTGGTGAGACAGACTCACAATAGTCACAATGATGAACTTGAACACGTCAGCGATAATGAGGATTGTGCAGGACTGGTGACTTAGGAGTTAAAATTGGAGCCATTATTCCCTGTTCTTGAGTATAAAAAATGTGACCCAGATGGAGCTGGACTCACAAGGACTCACAAGAACACATCAACTGAGCCCTGAGGTATAAAAAAACAACAGCTAGGACAATCTTCGAAAACATCTTTTAGGGAAACTTTCACATAAACAAATCTTAGAGCACAAAAGACCACATATTTTCCATTCCTATCTTTTTCTATTAGCATTTAGTAAATAGCAAGATTTGTTGGACCAATGAAGACCTTTCTGACTGTTGTTACTGAAATCTGATTTGTATTGTAAATTCTATCTCTATGTTGATGAGATAAGATTAGCGGCAGTTATGTTAATGAGGCACAGCTCAATCTACAAGATTAGATTGTATTTTGAGCCAATCTCTTTTGAGATATAAAAGAGAGAAGTGAGCAGAGAGACAAGGGGACCTCATACCACCAAGAAAGCAATGCCAGGAGCAAAGCGTGTCCTTTGGACCCAAGATTCCTGTGCTGAGAAGCTCCTTGACCAGAGGAAGACTGATGACAAGGGCCTTCCTCCAGAGCCAACAGCGAGAGAAAGCCTCCCCTGTAGCTGCAGCCCTGAATTTGGAGTTCTAGCCTCCTAGGCTATGAGAGAATAAATTTCTCTTTGTTACAGCCATCCACTTGTGGTATTTCTGTTATAGCATCACTAGATGACCAAAACACACACCTTAGTCCTCAAAGCAACATCTTTGCTTTTTAACACTTTAAAGAGGTCTTTGTAGCATATTTGCCCAATGCAATACGTCATTTGATTTCCTGACTGCTGCTTCCATGGGCATTGATTGTGGATCTAAGTAAAATGAAATCTCTGACAGTCACTTTAATCCTTTCTCCATTTATCAAGATGTTAGTCATTGATCCAGCTGTGAGAATTCTTGTTTTCTTTATGTTGAGGTGTAATCCATACTAAAGGCTGTAGTCTTTGATCTTCATCAGTAAGTGCTTCAAGTCCTCTTCACTTTCAGTAAGTAAGGTTGTGTCATCTGCATAATGCAGGTTGTGAATGAGTCTTCCACCAGTCTTGATGCCACGTTCTTCTTCATATTGTCCAGCTTCTCGAATTATTGCTCAGCATATAGATTGAATAAGTATAGTGAAAGGATACAATCTTGACACACATCTTTCCTGATTTTAAACTACGCAGTATCCCCTTGTTCTGTTCGAATGACTGCCTCTTGGCCTACATAAGGTTCCACATGAGCACAATTAAGTTTTCTGGAATTCCCATTCTTTGCAATGTTATCCATAATTTCTTATGATCCACACAGTCAAATGCCTTTTGCATAGTCAATAAAACACAGGTAAACATCTTTCTGGTATTCTCAGCTTTCAACCAAGATCCATCTGACATCAGGAATGATCTCTCTCAATCCATGCCCTCTTCTGAATTCAGCTTGAATTTCTGGCATTTCTCTGTTGATGTACTGCTGCAACCGTTTTTGCCTTATCTTTAGCAAAATTTTACTTGCGTGTGATATTGATATTGTTTGATAATTTCCACATTCATAGTAATGATGCTAGTAAATATTGGAAAGAAAATGTTAAATTGTTACACATTGTAAAATGTGAATCAGAAGAAAACCCATTGGTCCAACACTTAAGGTAGGGTTGGTCATTTCTAAGAAGTTTAATTCCTACTTATGGTGTAGTTGAATAAGAAAAATCTTTTAGAAATGTATCAATCACTATGGAACAAATACCAAATGAAGTTGCTAATGGGATGGAAACACAACAGCGATCTCTGACCTCATTAGCCAAGATGGAGTAAGGTAACAGAATAGCCTTAGTATTTTATTAGCTCAAGAAGATGGAGTCTGTGTAGCAAATACCTCTTGTTGCATTTGGATATGTAACACAGGAGAAATAGAACAAGATGTACATAGAATTAGACAGCAAGCTACTTGGTTACACACTATAACACCCCTACAAACACCAGATTCATTTGGTTGGTTACTGTCATGAACTGAATTGTGTCTCCAAAAAATATGTGTCAACTTGTCTAGGCCATGATTCCCAGTATCGCATGGTTGTCCTCCATTTTGTGATCTCATGTAATTTTCCTATGTGTTGTAAATCCTAATCTCTGCCTGTGGTTCCTGAGGCAAGATCAGGTTATGTTAAAGATGATTAGGGTGGAATGCAACACCCTTAACTCAGGTCACAGCCCTGATCCGATGTAAGGGGAGTTTCCCTGGGGTGTGGCCTACATCACATTTTATCTTAAAAGAGCTAAAAAGAGAGAGAAATGAGCAGAGAGATAGGGACCTCATACCACCAAGAAAGAAGAGCCAGGAGCAGAGCATGTCCTTTGCACCCAGGGTCCCTGCACTGAGAAGCTCCTACAGCAAGAAAGATTGACCACAAGGATCTTTCCCCAGAGCCAACAGAGAGAGAGAGAAAGCCTTTTCTTGAAGCTGGCACACTGAATTTGGACTTCTAGCCTCCTGAACTATGAGAGAGTAAATTTCTGTTTATTAAAGCCATCCCCTTGTGGTATTTCTGTTATAGTAGCACCAGGTAGCTAAGACATTTACCAGCAGGAATAAGTACATGGGCTAGATCACTACTGCAAGAAATAGTAATATTCTTAGTCTGCATCCTGATAGCATTAGTCATAATAAAACTTATCTTCTATTGTCTTACACACTTAAAAGGCAAAAGAAAGGCTTGGGCTAAAATGTTGATGTACATAGATTCTGCTCATTTCTGCAATGTGGTTGATGAGAACATCACTCTTACTTAAGATCCTGGTAAAGAACCACATGGTATCTGGTGGAAAACCATCACCATGAATTTAAACAGCCTACCATGGCTGCCATCTAGGAGCCGACTAAGTCCAGGTTTTGATCATCAATTTTTTATCTCCAGTCTCCGATCAAAAAGAGGGAGTGACTTAGGAGTTAAAATTGGAGCTATTATTCCCTGTCCTTGAGTATGAAAAAATGTGACCCAGATGGAGCTGGACTCACAAGGACTCAAAAGAATAATACATCAACTGGGCCCTGAGGTATTTAAAAAAAAAAACTAGGACAATCTTCGAAAACATCTTTTAGGGAAACTTTCACATAAACAAATCTTAGACAGAGCACAAAAGACCCATGTATTTTCCACTCTTATCTTTTTCTATTAGTGTTTAGTAAGTAGCAAGATTTGTTAGATCAGTGAAGACCCTTCTGACTGTCACTACTGAAATCTGCACCAGTGATTATTAAGAAAGATAACTCAAAATGTAGAATCACTGTGATTTTACCAGATTTTTAGCCAATCTGTGAAAAGGTGAACTTCTAATGATTTTACACATTTGTAATGTTAATATATACACTGATGATTCTGTTACATTCCTTGGACTCCGGCAGACATGGCTCTAGCAGCATGTTTGTCTGTTTCCCATTTTTGCCTCTTGGAACATATGCCAAATAAAATCTTTCTTCTTGCTTTACTATAACTTTGTGGTGATTTTATCCCAGGACACTGGGCAACGTTTCATTCTGTTGTACATGAGGTCTATGTGCGGTGGAGCTGACTCAACAGCAGCTAACAACAACTAACAAAGGTCATTGAAAAAATAAAAATAAATCTAGATAACCCTCTTTTGGATGCGTGCCTCATGCTGGACCCTTGGCACAGCATTGTTTTTTTTTTTTTTTTTTTTTGCAGTTTAAAACAACACCTATTTATTGTTTAATAGTACAGTGTTGGAGGTCAGAATACCAGGTGTGGTGTCACTCTGCTGGGTCCCGAGAGACCGAAATCAAGATGTGGCAGGGCTGTGCTCTTTCTGGAGGCTCAGACGAACTGATTCCAAACTCACTGAAGTCACTGGCCACTTGTACAACTAAGAAACCATTTTAATTCTCCTGGAATCCAGACTGCTGGAGTCCATGGAGTTGTGTGACCCACCCAGGCCATTTCTTCTTAGGTGTACTTTTGAATCTTGAGCTTTGAAGAAACTGGTTTCCTAAAGTCACCTTTAAGTCAAATAATAGCGAGAGTAAGCAGCTTAGCGTAGACTGTTGCCTTAGGCATTGGGCTCTTTTGAAGATTTGTCTATGTGCAATCAGTCTAGAAAAACGAACTCCAGGGTCTGACTAGAAGCTGTGTTTTAGGGTAAATTATCATTATAAAAACACTATTCTGGCCCTATTTCCATGACAATATCGATGGGGCGTAAGAATCTCTGGAGGTTTTCTCATCTTTAGAACATTTTTTACTCCCTGGTCAAAATGTTACCCCAATTTGCAAATCATATATTAAATAAGGAGCCCTGGTGACACAGTCGTTAAGAGCTTGGCTGCTAATCAAAAGGTTGGCAGTTCGAATCCACCAGCCGCTCCTTGGAAACCCTATGGGGCAGTTCTACTCTGTCCTACAGAGTCGCTTTGAGTGGGAATCAACTCGACGGCAGCGAGTTTGGTTTTGGTTTTATATTAAATAAACTTCAATCAACTTCTATTATTGGCTTAATATGATTTTAACGTTAACAGGACTGAGGTCTCCATTTCCCTGCCAGCTGTAAGCTGGGGCTGGACTTTGCTCCTAGAGGCTTCCTGCTTTCCTTCTCAGGCTTTCCATGTGCCCACGCCTCCAGCAACGGAGGGTTCAGTCCTCTCGCGCTCACATTTGTTGCTTCCTCTTTCCCCTAATCTCTCTCACTGCAGCTGAAGAAAGTTCTCTGAGTTCAAGGGCTAGTGTGAAATATCTAGAAAAGGCACCGCATTTTATTAACCCTCACTTTATCCACTACGCAAACGCTTCCAGGGCAGCTGTCCTGGGCGGCCAAGACCGCTAACCACAAGTGCCCCCTCCAGGCTCCCGCCAGCGCGGGGAGCAAGCTGCGGCAGGACGCACTGACCCCGCCAGGCCCGCCCCCAAACTACAGCGCCTCGCCCCGCCCAGCTGCGCTCGCCGAGCGAGCTGGAAAAGCTTGGCAACAGGCCCCGCCCGCCGTTCCGACTGTGCTTCGCGGCCAACTGCCGGGCGCGCGTTGTTGTTTACGCGGGGATGATGGGAGCGGGCACTGTGCCCAGGGCCTCTGAGGGTGGAGGGCAGGGGCGGGAAAACCACCTAGAGTGGAATCGCCGACCGCGCTGGGGTCTGGGGGCGTGAAGTGGGTATGGAGGACTGGGTTGCCGAGGGAAGGAGAGGACAAGAAGGCGGGAGGGGAAGACAGGTGGGCGCAAAGAGGAAGTGGGAGAGAGTGAGGAAGTTGGGGGAAATGAGGCTGGGGAGCCGTCGGCAGAGCTGAGTGTATGGCATCGTGGCCAGCCTTATAAAATACTGAGCGAACCGTAATGGACCCCTCCTAGATTTTGGAAGGCCAATATTTTTGAAGTACAAGATGGAGCAGGGGAAGAGCGGGCCTATGGAGGAAAAGAAACAGTTCTTTTGACCTGATTCAAAAGCTGGCTGTGGAGCAGGACGGGGCCTCGGCAATAGCTGTCAACTGTGGTTGGAGGTCTGCCCACAGCTCTTTCTGGTGCCTAAAGCTCCCTCGTAAGTCTCTGAGACTTACCTTCGAGTTAAGAGGGTGGGAGAGGGGGCAGGTGGAGAAAACGAAATGGCAACACAAGGAAGGGATGCCATCGGGAAGTGAGGGAAGGGACACATGGGGGTCCAGCTTGGGGAGAAGTGGACACTAGTTTTGAGAAGTCTGTGCTCTTGGGCGCACCAGGGACACACCAGTTCCATTTCATGGCCGCTTTGTCCTGGGTGTGGTGGAGAACCCAGTATTAAAAACTAGGGAGTCTGAAGAAGAGCCACTCTCAGTATAACCCTTGTCAAGAGACTAATATGTCATGGGTCCAACTTCTTGGGCTTGACCCCCCCCCCCATCTTGATGTTCATCTTTGTTCATCTTTGCCAGGGTGTCTGGAGCCTCAGACTCTGTCTCTTGGGGAGGACCTTGGTGATCTTCTCCTGACATTAGATGGACCACCCCCACACCTACAGATCACCCCCGTGGGGAAGTCAGCGAGCTCCCAAATTATTCTTGGGCTGCTTCATCATCTGTAAAATAATCACTGCTCTGCCCACTCCTGGGGTTGTTGTGAGGATCCAGTGAGATACTGAAGGCTCTTTCCAAGGGTGTGGGGTCTGCAAACACAGAAAAAGTGTTATTCACATGGCTTGGCATACCGCTTGCTGTTGGTTGTTTTGCGCCTTGTTCTTCCAGCCCTGCCCTGAGCCCAGAGACATGGATTTGTCAGTTCCTAGCTGAGTGATCTTGGGCAAGTCATTTCAGCTCTGCTGTGTAAGCTGACCTGTGAACGAAACCATATAAACCAAGAATTTCTGGCTTAGATAGGGCAGGGGGAGGCAGCTGCTGAGGGGGAGGAGCCCCAGGCCAGATCTGTGAGAAACAGTTACTTTGTCACCAACTGGAATGATCTTGGGACAAAGCACTGCAGCTGTCGTGACCTCACCTCTCATTCCATACTATCCCCTCTCTGTCCACTGTCACCTCCTTCAGCCTTAGCATTGGCCTCAGCCTCAGTTTCCTCAAGTATAGTTTAGAGAGAATGATTCTCACGTGAGTCAGCAAGCTTGGGTTAAGGAAGCTGTCAGGTCATGTCACAGTTTAAGTGCACTAAGTGGGGTGTCCAGTCCTAGAGAGCAGCTGATGTGTGAGAACAGAGCCACAGAGAGCATCCAGAAGACCACTCAGAGCTGATAATAAGTATGGGGACACATTGAGTCTTGAGTGAAGAGCTGGTTGGAAAAGGAGACTGAACAGAAAACCAGGGCATTGTCATCACACTCAAAGTGATAAGCATTCCTATTGTGTAAAAAAAAAAAAAAAAAAGATTTAGCTCAAGAAATTACAAACTTTTAAAAAGCTGACAAATACCACAAACATCACAAAATCCAGAAAACTATCCTGAGATTTTTATTAGTTAACTGTTGGACATCCTTCACCTTGAAAATACTTGCTATATTTTTTGGCAGCAGACTCTTTTATCACCTTTCATATGACAATGATTTTGTGATTATTTCCTAGGGAGAGACTAGAAAGATAATTCGGTCTTTCCTTCGGCAGTAGGCATAACCCTGGAAGCCAGCTACACACCAGCATAGCTACAGTAATCTAAGTAGGCACAGACTGCAAATGACTTCAAAGCCCATACATATGTCCCATTAAGCCCATACAAAAGGACCCCCCAATTTTACCTTCCCCTTGGCCACATCCAAAATGCCCACGGCACTTGGACAGGACAGGGCTGTGTGACAGAAGGAAGTCACAGTGGAAAGAGGCAGGGGCTTCAACCAACTGTGGCAAAAACTTCTGCCAATTTTCCAAAAGGCTGTGACAACCTGCAGCATTTTGAGGGCCCCTCCAGGGCAGACAGGCAGCCTGGGGGCTTGGCCTCTGCTTACCTCCACTGTGGCTCCACCTCGGCTCCAAATCCCTGCAGCTGGGCCTATTGAGGGTCTCCACCAGAGAGTCGAAGGGAAGATGGTGCAAGCCTATGAACAGTCCCGGGAGCTGGTTCACTCTTAATTTGGCTAATCTACAGCTGCAGACAAGCCCCCCACACATACACTGCAAGGAGGTTCCTGGGACTTGTGCCCACCCAAAAGAATCCTGAGACCCGGGCAGGTTCCCAGGCCTCTCACATCAACGGTTTGACAGGCAGACCTCTGAACTCAGGGCTCATGCTTGCGTTGCTGTAAGCAGTGCCCTTTGAAAGTACCCTCACAGGCTGGGAGCCAGAGATGCCACTGGCGCTCCAGACATGCCTTGAGTGAACCCTGTGCGCTATGGCCTTTGGCCTGCCTGCCCTACAGGACTGGTGTGAAGCACTGATGAAACTCATATGTAAGACATCTTCGAGTGTAGCAACTCCATGTCACTGAGGATGTGCTTTGAGCGCAGTGGAGGCGCGGCCAGCGGGGTGGGTGCCCTGGATGTACACGTTGTTTCTCTTTCCCTGCTACTAGCAATGGAAACCTGGTGTCTGGCCCGGCGGCTGCCCACCCCAACCTGGCAGAGGAGGGCAGTGAGGGGTGCAAGGAGGCCTGCTATATGGCCATGGGAAATGCCTGCCTTGCCTCTCCAGGCCTTAGTGTCCCCTTTACATCAGGGCTGTCCACACCTACCTCACAAGGTTGTTGTGAGGATAACACGAGGTAATGTCTAGGGAAACTGGGAAAGGCTGCTTGCAAAGGACCCTCTTGTAGTGCCTTTGGCCAAAAGGGTAAGTGCCCTCAGAGGCCCCAGGCCCAGGTGTGGGCCCTGATCGTTTAGGGAAATCACCGTGGCCTTTATTACTCAAAGCTGATCCTGTTATAGGCGGAGTAGCCTTACTTAAAGCAGCCCCCGTGCCCTGGTGGAGGCGGCACATGGGTGGCAGGGAGCACTGGCTTAGGAGTCAGAACCTGACTTCCATCAGCGAGCCCGGGGCCAGGAGGAGCAGCCAGCTGAGGGGTTGCTGTTCCGGTCCAGCTGACCTGGGGCCTAGGGTAGCCTGCCTGCCCCTCCAGGGGAAGGCAGGGAGAAGGAACAGCCCTGAGGGACCAGAAGAAGGACCCCCGGGAGGAAGGTGCATGCAGGAAGCCCAGGCTCATGCCTCCTGGCTGTTTTTCCTCTGGACAAACCCTGGTCCTGGCCCTTCCCTCCCACTCCTGCTCTCTACTGCCTACGCTCCCTGGGCATTTTTTGCCCCTTTCAATGTGTGCAGAGAACCTTTAAAAGAAAAAAGGTGACCTGAAATGATAGTTTGGAGTTCATCTGCACAGAGAGAAAGGGTACTGGGTTCAGGGCACAGCCTTCGGAGGTCAGGGGACTGAGGCCACTGCTCACTGCAGCCTGAGGATGGAAAGAAGCCTGGAGGAGGGGGGTGGGCACACAGGGCTGGGCAAGGCAAGGGCCTGGTGTCTGAGCTCCTCAGCAGCCTGATGGGAGCTTGCTGGACATCTAGGGCAATGCAGAGAGGCTTTGGCAAGCTGGGCAGCTTGCCCCGCTTCACCCCGAATTAGAGATGGGCACCACTGGGCACCCACGTGGCCAGGTGGGCCAGATCCCAGACTGGACTCAAAGAAGCTGAGTTGAACCTGCCCACTTTCTTTTCTCAAACTCGTGGGTCAGGGTTATTGCTGTTACTTGCTGAGCAGAGTGGAGGCAGTGCTGGTGTAGGGCATGAAATTGTCCCCCAGCCATCCTCGACTGTTCCCAAAGCCTCGTAGGCAAGGCTGCCCTTGATCCAGAGGAGGCTGCTCCCGCTTTGGGGGTCTGTGGGCAATTTAAATTCCCCCCCACCAAGGCCTTGGAATGGGCCAGAACCAAGTGTTACTTCCAAGGCCATGGTGAACCCAAAACTAAGAACTATCTCCCTACTCTGTTTCCCATCCTAAATTAGGTGCTAACTCAAAGTCCATATTTGGCTTAGAGGTTCTGCAAAGAAATAAAATGACAGATATAAAAAGTTAACATAGAAATGCCCTCTCACATAAAGTTCCTAGGCCCAAATATTCAAGTCAAAATTTAGATCCCCTTGCCTTTTTAGGTTAAAGTCCAAAGAAATAAAAATGGAAAGTCTTAAGGGCAACGCGTTCGAAGGGAGCCACAAAGTCTGTCAAAGCCCAAACCATTAACTTCTTTTCCGAGGTCGAGGGCAGAGGCTGTGTTGCTCCTAGAATGGGTTCCTCCTCCCCACATGGCAGCACCTTTTGCTAGCCTATCATGTGCTCCTCTTTGAAACAATTCAGTGTTACTAGGGCAAACCAGTTGGATGTCTCCAGCGTCCAGTGCATGGCCTTCCTGCTGCCTGGAGATCGGGAGAGAGAGCCCCTCCTGGGGCTGGCTCAGTGTGCCCGGCAGCTCTGTGAACAGCCAGGTGGGAGGTCAGCTTTAGCCCGGATCACCATGTTGGGGTGGGGCAGGGGGCTCCTCTCTGAGAGCACCGAGCTACTCCTGCCTTCTCACAGACTTTAGTCACTCACCCTAGGGGTAGCGCTGGCCTTGGGTCTTATTCCTTCCAGTATGTTCCCTTTCTCTTTGAGTGCCCTGTGCTTGCGCCCCCAGTGGCAGGGCATCCCACCCTTCTGTGCAAGGTGGTGGGCAGGGGGTCCTCCAGTCCTGAGAGTCTCTCCTCCCTCTGGGTCACTGTCCTGCCTGAAGCCCCAGTCCCTCAGGTCCCTGAACTGAGGCCTGGGAATAGTGATGATGACCTGGTGGTTCCTCAAGACACTGCAGGCCCCACTCAGGGTGTTCCCAGCCTCAAGGGGCATTTGTTTCTGCAACGTGGTTTTCAGTGGTGAAAGAGGCCTCTGTGGCCGTGCTTCCGTCAGCGCTGTCCCGACAACGCAGCTGAGGCCCTGACCATGGAGCCGGCTCCTAGGTTGGTCCCGTCCCTCCTCTCCACCACACAGAGGAGCCTTTTTTGTTGGATTCCAGGGCCTTTCTCCCTTTTACCTTGCTTTGTGGCCCAAATGTTTGCTTTTTATGACATATCCCTCTGGATTTTGTCTTTTGGGGTCTCCCATGGTGAGAGAGAGTAACACCAGTCAGTTCTGGGTCTGTCACCAGCACTCACTGTTGAGATAGTCCTTGACCCAGCCAGGAGATGGCCAGCTGCCAGCCAGCGCCTCTCTCCTGATGGGCTCCACGTTCCTCTCTCTGGCCTCCTTGTAGCTGAACATTCTCTGAGGCCTTACCCATGGGCTGAGCCATCCTGACCCCACCAGAAGTAACTGTGCTATCCCCAGTGCACCTCAAAAGCTCTTCAGTATTTATTGCTGATCTCCCATCCTTGAACTTGCCCAGATTCTCTGAGCCTGTCAACATTGCCTGGCTCAGGATGGCTTCTGGCTCTCACTAAGCCACTGTAGGCAGATGAACTGCTGCCCCTCAAGAGTGTTCTGGGTCACCTGGCTCCCTAGGGCAGCCTCTCCCCTCCCAGCCGGGTACTCCCCTCCCCTCCCCCCAGGGTCTTACCCTGCCAGCCAATTTCTGATCCCTCCCCTCCCATTAGGGATACTCCTTTTCCTCAGTGGCTCCTTTTTCTCGTTTCCCACTGCTCCTTCTCTGCAAGTAAGACTGTGGAGTGTTTTACAAACCATTCTAATTCCTTCTGGAGCTCCGTAGCCAGCCCGACTCCCCGAGTAGACAGCCCAGCATGAGTCTCTGCGTGGCCCTGAGGCTTTGTGGTGGGCAGTGATTTCCCTGCATTATTTCTCTCTCTCAACCCAAGTAAGCAGCATATTCTCTTAGGCTCCATTCCTTTCAGTATTGTTGTCCATTAACAGTCCATTAACTAGTGCCCTCCCGTGGGTGAAGCTACAGCTTTGGTCTCGCAACTCCAGATCAGAATTTACATCATGAACCAACCACAACTGCACCTATACCACTGGGGATTAGCTCTTGAGAGCCTTTGGAGGTGCTTTGCAGGTTCAGGGGGGACCCTCTGAGCCCCAATTCTGAGAGGAGGCTTTGGGGCAGCATATCCCTTACCCCCTCCCCATGCGTGGTACAAAATTCAGACCCCAGTGCTCCCTAGTCCCTCCCTCAGCCATCAGACATGGCTGAGAACACAGTCAAGGCAGCATGTGGGTCCTGTCCATGTGAGCCTCAGAAGACAGGGCCGATGGGGGAGCAAGGCCTCAGCAACGCCCTTCCACTGTACCTGAGCTACAGCCTAGGCTCAATAATGCCTCACCTATTAAAGAAGACAGCTCTGAACTTGTGACCCCTCAGGGCCCGGCTCTGAGTACCAGGTCAGACTCCACATGGCCCCTGCTCACGCCACCAAGCCAGCTAGTTAAAAGCCAATCACACAACTAGAAGCACCAGCTCATGGCCCAGCTACCAAGCCAAAAACCGGGCATGGTCCCCACTGAAGCCTTCATGCTGCTTGCCTCCAAGCACCAGAGCCTCAGACATCACATGGGTTATGGGTGTGGACGCAGAGTCTGAAGCTGAGGTGCAAGATGTTGGGTCTGAGGGGACCTAAACACAACACCCTTTCTTCCAATTCAAACCTCAAGGTCTCCTTGTGGGTGCATGGCGTATGCCCAGAGGGCAGGCAGCACACCCCAAAGCAGTTCCAGGAGGGGCTGGGGAGAGCTTCTCCAGGAATGGAAGCAGGAGGCAGATGAGGAAGAAGAGGCCCACCCTACTCCAGCAGGAACACTAGTTCTGGGGAAACTAAGGGTGGGCTGAGGACAGGGCAGCAGAGTTGGGCGGCAGCCCTCTGCATGGGCCAGAGTGAGGAGCAGCATCTTAGTGGAAGTTGGACAGGACCTTTGCATGGTATGGTACCCAACAGTCAGCCTGTGGTGGTCTTCCCTCCACTTTGTTTAATCTTTTGTATTAAGTATAACGTAGACACAGAAAAATGCATAACAATTTAACAAATATAAAATATGAAAGTCTTGACAACAGTGAAAAAGCAAAGGGAACACTGGCTGTGTGCCCTGTCCTGGTCACAGCCCTCCCTCCTCACCAGTGTGCCACTGCCCAGCCGTGTGACCACCAACCGACAAACAGACAGACCTCTGAACAATGCAGTTTGGGGTGGCCTGTTTTTGCACTTCAAATGAATGGAATCGTATAATTGGTATCTCACGTTTTTTGCTCAACATTATGCTTGTGAGATTCATTGATAGTGCTATGTGTTTAACTGTAGCTCGTTCATTTCACGGCTGAGTAGAATTCCATTAACGAATATACCACAATTTATTTATCCATTCTATTCTTGATGGACATTTGGATTGTTTCCAGATACAAGTTTCTTTAGGGTATATACCTAGGAGTGGAATTGTGGGTGTGTCAATTACAGCCAATGTGATGGGCTATGGTGGTGTCTCATGGTTTTTTTTATTTTATTTTATTGTACTTCAGGTGAAGGCTTACAGAATAGTTTCTCATGAAACAGTTGTACACATGTTGTTTTATGACATTGGTTAACAACCCCACAACATATCAACCCTCTAACTTCTCAATCTCTTTTTTTTTTGGTGAAAATACACATA
>NW_004444093.1:1803682-1918247 GCF_000243295.1 Trichechus manatus latirostris | reverse complement strand
CATCCTTCTCCAGCTCTGTCCAGAACCCTCTGTTGTGATCCTGGTCAGAGCACTCAGTGGTGGTAGCTGGGCACCATCTAGCTGTACTGGACTCAGGCCAGTGGAGGCCTTGGTAGCTGTGGACAATTAGTCCTTTGGACTAATCTTTTCCTTGTATCCTGTTCTTTTCATTCTCCCTTGCTCCAGAAGGGATGAGACCAGTGGAGTATCTTAGATGGCCGCTCACAGGCTTTTAAGACCCCAGACACCACTCACCAAGGTAGAATGTAGCGCATTGTCTTTATAAGCTGTGTCATGCCAACTGAGCTAGATGTTCCCCAAGACCATGGTCCTCACAGCTCTCCGCCCAGCAATTCAGTCCCTCAGGGAGTTTGGATGTGTCTATGGGGCTTCCTCATGGTGGTTTTAATCTCATTTCCCTGATATCTACTGAAGCTGAATTTTGGATTCATTTCCATGTGGATATCCTTGAAGTAGTTTCTAAAGTTTTTTGCTCATTTTTTATTGAGTTGTCTATTATCGACTTGTAGGAGGTTTTTTTTTTTGTTTTTTTTTTAAATATGTTCTGGGTATGAGCCTTTTGTTAGTAATATCAGTTGCAAAAACTATGGCATGACTTTTCATCCTTTTTATGGTATCTTAGTAATATTAATGTCAAATATGTTCATCTTTTCCTTAGTGGTATGTGCTTTTTGTATCTTACATAAGAAATCCTTAAGACGATATTCTTATATATGATCTTTTAAGATCTTTATGGTCACTCCTTCAATATTTAGGGCTTTAATCCATGTAGAACTGATTTTTGTGTATGGTATAAAATAAGAGACCACTGTGATCTTTCTCCCCTGTGGCTATCCAGCTAATTGAACAGTCCCTCCTTTTGCAGAGATTTCAGTGCTGCCTCATGTCCATTTGTGTGGAGAAGTCTGTTTCTGGGCTTGCTCTTCTTTCTATTGGTCTGTTGTCTGGCCCTGTGCTGATTCCACCTTGCCTTAATGATGTAGCTTGGTAACAAATGTTGACATGTGGAAAACAAGTCCCCCCATCTTGTCTTCGAGTAAATGTTTTGGCTCTTCTTGGCCCTTTGGATTCTAAAATGTTAGAATTGGGTTGCCAAATTCCATCAAACAATCTGTTGGAATTTTGATGGAGACTGTGCTGAATCATAAACTGGGGAGATGTGGCAGCATTACAATACTGCCTTCAATCCATGGACATAGTTGGTCTTCCCATCAATTTGGTTCTCAAATGACTCTCATGGCATTAGTTTTCTCTGTCTAATTTTGCACACTTTGGATTTATTGCTAGGTACAGGCAGCACATTTTTGAATTATTTGCTTATTTCCTTTACTTTTTTTTCCCCCCTAAAGTTTTGTGTAATTCCAACAATTTGCAGAATGGCAGCAACTTCTTTAGCAATGGAGGAAAGATCGTCTCCTTCATTTACAATTTTCCTAGCTGATTCAGAAACAAGCATTGGTGTGGCAATAGTAGTGCCTGGAGTGTGTTCAGGTGCTTGGAAACCAGCATAAGAAGGTGTATTTTTCTTATTCCAGTAGTTTGCAGCTGTCAAATAGGTTTGGGAACTCTTTGGAAGCTAACCTTAGTACCTCTGGATGGCAAATGGTACCCAGCATATTGGAAATCCTTCCTATTTCTTATGTGCTTTTCAGCTTCTAAGAATGGTGGTATCTCATTGGCAACAAGGGGAATTGCTATTGTACCATCAAAACATTGACTCAGATAGGTTCCTATGGTGTTATAGGTTGTCATCTGGAAATAACTTGAGACCATCTTGACCTGGTCCATTAATTCTTTCCTAGGTGATGTAAATTCTATAGTCAAGAGTCCATACATAAGTGCACCAGCCCAGGGCTGGGCATTTATCCAGTCGAACTGGTCTCCATTGGTTCTGATTCATTGGTACCACGTACACTAATGTTGCTTCCCCCTTTACTTTTTTACCCTACTCTTCTCCTTTTTGTATGTATAAAGTCATACTTTGCATGGTATTGTAAAGTAATATTCATTTTATTCTGAGAAAAGGCTGTCTCTGGATCGATATTCAATGCATGTATTTTAAAGATATTTGTCTGATAAATAGGTTCTTATAGTTATTCTACATACATAGGTTCAGATGTTGAACTCATATAAGTCCACACCCTTTGGGTCTTCCTCTGGCTTTTTTATCAGCTCACAATCACTAGCAACCTTAATGTAAACAAAAAGACAGTCCTTCTCTCCTTTAATATGAAAAAAGAGGGTTTGTAGAGGCTGACTTTTCTTCTCTCCTTTGTAGCTGTGTTTTTGTTTTAACTGGCACTAATTCACAAAATCAATCACCCCATTCCTGAGAACCACGTTCCTGGAAAAGTGCTGCTTTCCAGAACCTTCTCAGCACATAGCTTCAGAAGGAGCTCTAGGGATGAATGGAGTTCAAAGGCTTAGTGTCACCCACCTCGTTTTTTAAGGAATTATTGCCTTGCTTGTTTGTTCTTGAGAAAATGAGCCTGAGGGTCGGGGGTCATCTGTTACACTGTCTGAATGGAAAGGATGGAAGCAAAGCTCCTTCTATCTCATTTGGCAGCTTCTTCATGTTTTTTCTCCTCAGTCTGGCTCCCAAAAAAGGGCACTCAGGAGCACCACCCCCCAGGCATCACAGGCTCCACACTCTGCTCAGGGAGATTCACCACACTCTTCTCCAAAGCCAAGTGCTCGCTGGAATGGGTCTGTTCCTGACCCTTCCCTCCAGATTCAGGGTTGGAGTTAAAGTCTGGGTTTTCATAAAAGAATAGACAAAATGAGTTAAATACAAAGGGTCTTTTCATTCCATCTGAACACGAAGGAAATGGGCTTATTTTATATGCAAGAATATGATCCTCTGATCTGCTAGCAAAGAGAAGGCCCATCTAGGGAGTCGAGCTTCCTCCTGGAGAAACACTGGGAGGCCCCAGGTGGGCCTCCACCTCACTCTCTGGTGGAGTCCCAATTCCACCTTTCTAGCTGGCCAAGGTGAACTTCAGGAGGTTTTCAGACACCTTGACATTCCTACCATGTTGGAGGGCCAAGCGTAGCAATTACAGGAGCAGCTACAGATGGTGTCCAGGTAGCTTCCCTCCTGAGCAGAGCTGCTGGCAGGAGAGAACGAACTTCTCCTGGAAGGCACCCATGAGAGGTGCTGAGTCAGAGTGGGCAGAAACCTTTGGAATTTGTTGCTGCTCTTCTTCTGCTACCGTCTACACTGATGTGGCAAGCGAGTGGTTCATCCATGTGATGAGGCGAGACATGTGAGGTCCCTGTGGTCTTGTCGGCTGCCTGATGAACACAGTTGGCAAAGTCCCTGACAGTAAGCCCAAAGGGTGGGCATTTGGAGGATGGGGAAGTGGACAGTAGGGAAAACAGGGCAGTAGGGAGATGCTGGATGGGGGGCCTGGAGTGGGGCCAGGTCTGAGAGGGTGAGCCATCAAAGAGGTGTGGGGACAGCTTCCCCAGAAAATGTTGAGCAGTCTGTGAACAAGCTTCCTCTGGTGCAAGTAACCTCAGGGTGACTGATCAGGAGAACAGGTCAAGACCTCAGAAGTAGACCCACGGACACAAAGGAATTTGGTATGGTATAAAGGGGGCATTTCATCAGTAGGGTAAGGGTAGCATCTAAAATAAAAGACAACACAATACCTTGTACCTGATGTTGTTTTTGGGTGCCATTGAGTTGATTTCTTGAAACTCTGGTAGCATAGTGGTTGAGAGCTGCAGCTTTTAACCAAAAGGTCGGCAGTTCAAATCCACCAGGTGCTCCTTGGAAACCGTATAAGGCAGTTCTACTCTGTCCTATAGGGTCACTGTGAGTTGGAATTGACTCGACATCAACGGGTTTGGTTTTTGGGGTTGATTTTTGACTCACAGCAACCCCATGTGACAGAGAAGAACTGCCCCATAGGGTTTCCTAGGCTGTAAACTTTACAAAAGTAGATCACCAGGTCTTTCTCCTGCAGAACCGCTGGGTCGGTTGGAACTGCCAACCTTTTGGTTACCAGCTGAGTGCTTAACCATTGCGTCACCAAGGCTCCTTTCATACCTGATACAAGGGCAAATTCCATACATAGCAAAAATATAAATGTAAAAACCACATTTAAGTGCTGGAAGAAACCATGGAAAATTGTGTGATATCCATGGATGAGGAGCCTAAGGGTGCTGTGCATCCTGAAGGACGGTGGATAAGTGCATCTCCAGGGCATACCACAGTCAGAAGGCAGGTGGCAAATGGGGAAATACTGGTTGCTCACAGCAAAGGGGTGCTTTCTCTAATATGTAAAGAGCTGTTTAAAAACAAACAAAACCAACCCATTCAGTGGGAAAATGGGCTTGAGGATTTGACTAGACAGTTCACAGAAAAGGAAAGGGAAATGGCCATTCACCATAGAAAAATTGTGCTCAGCCTCATTAATAAGAGAAAATGAAAACCTTTTGGCTTGAGAGAGAAGCACTGTCAGCCCTCAGAGAGGCCAAAGTAAAAGTTGATAAGAGTGACTCCATGCCCGCTAGGTGGGGCCACAGGCCCTATCTCTCAGAGGGCGTCTGGCCACATGACAACGGCATCGCTTTTGATCAAGCAATTCTACTTCTAGGAACTTATCCTACAGACGCATACATATGTGAAATTCAATAAAGCAGAGTTAAGAGATGAGGGCTGGACACAGCCTAGATGTCCGCAGATAGGAGCTGGTTGATGGAATCATGGCCCATTGCAGCAAGGAAATACTAGAGAGGAAAAAAAACAAGGTGCAGAACAGGTGTAGAATATGCTACCATTGGTGAAAAAAAGTAGAAGGGAGGAATGTTACGCAGATTTGCTTATATGTGTGTGTGTGCACAAGATAACTCCGGCAAGTTTGAGATTGCGTTGTATGTGGGGTGGTGCTCTGTGGAGGGAAATGACATGGGGGAGACCTCCCTCTGGGCCCCTTGGAACACTTTAAATTTAAGCCATGCAAATATATCACCTATTCAAAATGGAAACCAATAGAACCTTTTCAAAAGAAAAGAATGAAACTAGGTACACCAGAAACCGGTTGCTAAGGTGGAAGGGAGAGGAGACATCTCGTTTGTAGCTTTTGGACTTCGATCAAATGAGAATGTTGAGTGCAGTCCCTACCATCCCTGATAGGGCTGAGGCTTCAGGAGGGAAGGGAGAGAGCCCATTTCTGACTGATAATCTTTGTCTCTGGACTCCAAACACAGACGTGAGGTGTGCCTGCTCATTTACCAGGGAGGGACCTTTGGGAAACCAGAGCTGGATATCCTGGGCCAGCAGCTGGTGGGTGCACGTGCTGTCAATTTCTCAGCTGGGCCACCACTTCTTGACCCTGGGATTCACACTTGGAGGCCTGGGGTAGGAGGTCTCAGCTGGGAAGAGGGCCTGAGATGGGGGATGCTTTACAGAAACACAGTTTCATGGGGCCAACATTCCTCTCCCCAGAGAGATGAAGGATCAAGGAAAACATCGATGGCCCAGAAACATTGGAAACTTTCTCAGCTCCTGGATCGGCTGACCTATCCCCAGTAACTGATCCTGAGGGTTGGCCCTGCACTGTTTTTTGTTACTGCTTTGAAGGCAGAATGGCCCCATTGCCTGACTGACAGCTCAGGGTGTTGGTGGACCCTTCAGTGTGGGGCTGAGGCAGTCCACCGTGAAAAAGTTTCAGCTGTTTCCCACAGGTCTGCTCGAAGCCCCATCGAGGGCAGTGTGCCACCGAGGCACCCCTCCGGCCTCCCTGCAGGCTAAGAGGGTAACCAATGAGTCCCCTCATATCTGCCCATCACCTGCCATAAGTCAGGGCAGCACAGGGCAGGAACAGCGTTCCACCAAGGAAAGAGGGAGAGGGATTTCACAATTTATCAAGACACAAGTACAAGCCACATGCTCACTCACCGCCACAGGTCTGCCCCTGGATTAATTGTGCCTCTGAGGGCATGAGACCACCTGGCACGCCTGTTACTGCTGAGGGACTGTGATCATACTCAACATATCGGAGTAGGAGAGACATTTGTGAATCCCTTCACTTCACAGATAGGAGAAACTGAGGCCCGGAGAGGGAAGCAGGGCAAGGACTTCACCCCAGCTCTCCTGACAGACACATGATGGGATCTGGAGTCAGGGTACAGGCTAGGGAGGGGCAGAGGGGTCTCTGCAATGAAGGCGTGCCTGGGGTGGGAACAGCTGAAGGGAGTGGGAGGCCAATGCTGGATGCTGGCCCTCAAAGAGTGGACTGGCCTGAGGCCCCAGGCTGAGCACAGCCACCTCTCCACATCCACAGGTTCCTGGGAAGACACAGGAGGAGAAAGCTCAGCAAACAGCAGCTCACAATGGGTCGAAAGTGTGGGCAGGCCGGCTGGAGGAAGTGCATACAGAGCTGGGTGAGGCCTGCTGGTGCCATGCTGGTTCCAATGGCCTGTGAGGACCATAAGCCTGGCTGCCGCCAGCAGGGCCCGCCCAAGGGGAGCTCAGGGCTGTCCTGGAGGCTGGGGCCTCCGTCAGCGGATGGCACAGTATCCCTGGAGCGATGAGGGTGAGCAGGAAGCACCTGTTTTTCTGTTTAACATTGCCAGGTCTGATGGGAGGCACCATTGGGAGATGAGTTTCTGCTGCCATCTCGAAGGCTAGCCATAGCCCACTGGACTGTGGGAAGTAGGGCAGAGAGGACAGGGCATGGCCCTCCTGGTATGTGGGAGTGTGGTGGGCAGGGCCAGAGAGAGGTAGTCCCTGGATGAAGAGATGCCCCTTCTCCCTGGAGTCCAAGAAGCCACACTGCTTGTGGAAGCCCAGCTGACACTCCGCTTGAAGGGGGCCAAGTGTTGCCCTGCTCTCCCAGTTCCTGTAAGCTCCCTTACCCCTATACACAGCACACCACCAGCCCACTGCCTGCCTCCTCGGCCCCAGAGACCCCAGCTTCTGCTGGGAAGACCCACCTGCTCATAGGAAACACAAAACAAGGCCCTGAGTGCAGCTGTATGTGGGGCCTAGGCATGCCTTCATCTGTGAAATGAAGAAGTTGGACTAGAGGCTGTGCCGCCCTGCTCCTTGGTGATGGTGTGTGGGGCAGGCTCCAGAACTGGAGGCTGGCTTGACCAGGGGCTGGAGGCTAGAGCTGGGCTGACCTGAAAGGCGGACAGGCAGGCCCTGCAGGTACAGCAGAAGGACTGTTGTGATTGGGGGTGAGGGTGGGGAACCAGGGGGGCCCAGTGAGGAAAGAGGTTCTGTGCTGGGAACTTGGGGTGGGGTGGTGCGGGCTTAGACAAAGTACAGTCTTAGGTCTTGAGTAGCTGGGGGTGAGGGCACATGGGAGCTGGGGTGGGAGTGGGGGGTGATGGGACAAAGGCCCAACCAGTGGTGGGAGCCCTGTTACATGGCAGGTAACACCCATGAGAAGCACACCCACCAGCAACCAGGGAAGATGAACAGGACCTGCTTGCAGCCGGCCATGCCTCCCCGCCACACACCCCTGCACCACGGGACAGACCGGTCTCCAGGGCCCTTCCACCAAGAATAGAATGATACTGCCTTCCATGGAGCGAGGCCTCAGCTGGGGTGTTTTCAGCTGAGGGACGTTTTAGTCCAGAGACTTTTGTGGAAGAGTGTCTTCCCAAGAGGCGTTGGTGACATCTTTCCAGACACCCCTGAGCTCTATTCTCCTTCCTTCCCAAATGCTACCCTGCTATCCCCACTCCCTTGTGAGTGTGGGGGCAGATACTGGGCCGCAAGGGCTCCCCAGGCCCTGATTAGCAAGCAGGCCAGGGGCCCAAGGGCAGAAGCTGCCAAGAAGGCTAGGCACTCGCCCCTACATGACTGCAGTGAAAGAGAGGGAAGCTTAGTCTCATGCAGAAACTGCCAAGAGACTGGGCCCAGGGCCTAGGACCCATGGAGTCAAGTTGTTCTGGAGATGGCTGTGACAAAGACGAGACTTGTCCTCGGCTCTGAGCTGACCAAAGGGAGCCTCCCAACCTGGCAGGCGTTCACACAAACCCCCACAGGTGAGGCAGCATGGGCCCCCAGCCTCACCTGCAGCCTCTTCACACACTCAGAAGAGCCCCCACTACCACCAGCACCTCATTTGCATGTCAGAAACAGACCACTGCTCCAAAGGCCCAGCCCAGACACCACCCCTTTCCCCAGAGCCTATTCCCAAAAGCACATGCATCTAAATTTCGTGGATGGTCTTGCCTAGATACAGGATGAAGAGCAAGGGGTCCCAGCCAACCTGTGCTCTCCACTGCGGGAGAGCACACCTGGAATGGGGTGCACTTGGTGAGGAGAGCCCCTCTCTGTACAAGCCTTTGGACAGACCTGCCTTCTCCCGCAGGGAAATTGAGGGTTGAGTTGGCCCTCACTATAGGTTAATATCCAGGTGCCATGGCTCTGAGCCCTGATGGGGAACACCCTGAGTGTGGGTGGCCTGCCCTCTTGAAGGAGCTGCTGCTGGGAGCATGCAAGCTCTCACACTGCAGGGCCCTTGGCAACCGGCCTGGGTAAGCACTTGTTGGCTCGAGGCCCGCAAGTGTTGTCCAGGTATAGTCATGCTGGGCGTGGACACTGTGCTCTCAGGGCCAGCACCTTCATTTTCCTGTGGGGTAGGCTTGTCCCCTGAGAACCTTCCACAGCTGTTTTACCACAAACATGAATGGCATCAATGGAAACGTCAAACTTTTCTCAGAAGTGCTGTGGAGGCTTGGGTGCCCAGAGGGAGGCAGAGCAAAGAGCCAGGGGTGTGTGTGTGTGTTGGGGGGTGGGGGGTGGTATAACCAAGGAAGTCTGTATCCTGCACACCTCCCCCACCAACACTTAAAAACTGTCTCAAAGTTCCAGCAAAAACAAAAGGGTTGTCGAGACGGAGAAAATGAGGCTCCACACCCTTTCTCTATCTCAAAGGTCCAGGCCAGAGTTGACCTCCGGCCCCTGATGCCCTCTTCCAGCCAGCGCAGCTCCACCCCTGCACAGCACCTCCCGCGGTGGCCCTGCGATAGGAGGCCATTCAACTCTGGGCTCGTGCCCACAGTCTTGGGCCTGCCCAGAAGGCCCAATGCAAACCTTGACCAGGAGGCTCAAGATTTGGGTTGCATTCCTGGCTCTGTGGCCCCAGGTACCTCTCCCCACTCCCAATAACACCCTGGAATTAAAGGGCTGGGGCTTCTGCTGGGGTCCTGGGAAGGAAAGGATGAACACAAGCGCGCCGGGACAGAAGGTTCGCGGGACAGCCTGGCCCTGCCCTCACTGCCACGTGGGCGAGCTCCGCCCCTAGGCTCGGCCCCCAGGTCACCGTCCAGGCCCTGCCCGATTCCTCCCCAAGCCAATCAAGCCGAGGCAGCATGGACTCTGAACCGTTTATTTCTTCCCACGGGGAGGTGGGCTGACCGGGGCTGGGGAGGGCACCGCCACTGCAGACCGCGGCTGGCCAACGCGGCGCTCAGTTGAAGGT
The DNA here is from genome assembly GCF_000243295.1 of Trichechus manatus latirostris. Taxonomy (NCBI): domain Eukaryota; kingdom Metazoa; phylum Chordata; class Mammalia; order Sirenia; family Trichechidae; genus Trichechus; species Trichechus manatus. The sequence continues at coordinate 1,908,777 of NW_004444093.1, read as the reverse complement.
GGAGCTGTTCCAGCCCACGTTGGCCGGGTTCATGTCGTAATAGTTGATGTAAATCCTGTCGGGCGGAAGGCGGGCTCAGCGCTGCGCCCCCGGCCCACCCGCCCGGCCCTCCAGGTCTCCCCGCCCCTCCCCCCCGCATCCCCCCGGAATCACGGCCCTCTCGGCCCCCCCAGATCCCCGCACCTGTCGGGGCTGACGCGCAGGCGTTCGGCCAACAGACCGCACAGCAGCTTGCTGTAAGCGCGGTTCTGCGAGCCGCTGATCTTGCCGATGCTGTGCAGACTGCAAAGCGCGCACGGCTCGCTGGAGCCGCCGAAGGCCATGAGCTGTTCCGGGACCACGTGCACTGCGATGTACTGCGGGGAGGAGAAGTCAGCGGCCGGGCAGCTAGGGGCCCTGGTCACCGTCCTCTCCCCGCCCCAGGCCCCCCGGAACCTCATCCTGGGTCTGCAACCCACCGCCAGGAGCACCCCGCCCGCGGGCACCCCCTCCCGCCCCCACTCGGCAGACCTGGGCTGGCTTGCCAGTGGCCTGCGCCAGCTGCTGGGTGAGCTCGGAGAGGAACCCCTCCGGCACGGAGGCGCGGGGCACGTTGGTGTTCACAACGAACATCGGCATGATGACGGAAAGACAGCGGGGTTGACCAGACTGATGGAGCGACACACGCGGCGACCGTAGCCCCGTAACCTGAGCTACGTGACCGACGCCTAGCCCTGCCCTTGCGAGCTGGTAGTCACGCTACCATGACGTCATCCCGGCGGAGGTCCCACCCCTGCGAGGCCGCGCTTCCGCCTCCCGTGACGTCACCCAGCGATCCCGCCCCTGGTGGCGTCAAGGCGGCGGAGCTTATTCCCGCGCATGGCCCGCCGCTTGCCTCCGCGCGTTCTGCCGGCGGCTGGCTGCCTCCTTCGGCCTTGGGCCAGTGTTATTCCGTCCATCCAGTCGTGTGCTCAGCGACGTTGGTGTGCCAGAGCCCTGCGGTGGCTGGAGAGGGGGCTGTTAGCGGGACAGAGGGCCGTTTGCCCCCGGGGCTCACGGCGTGTGCGTGAGGTCCGAGCCCGTTCCAACGTGCGCCGAGCCTCGAGTTTTGGGACCACACGTCCCCAAGTGCTACCGCCCAGCGCGCGCGCGCATGTGTGTGGGCGGGAGGGGGGTGGGGTGGTCAGCGCAGTTCCCTTGGGGGACTTTCCATTGTTGTAGGGGGAAAAACATCACAAAGTTTAGGGAAGTAAAAAGGAAGTTTTATTTGGCATATATTCAAAAGGACAAAAGTGGGAAGCGGACAAGCATGCTGCCACAGCTTTGTCTGCCCGAGTCCAAAGAATATCAGAATAGGCAAGAATGGGAAAATGGACAAACATGCTGCCACAGCCATGTCTGCCCGAGTCCAAGGAAGATTACAGAATCATCAGTATATATCAACATCACAAAATGGGTAGAATCATTGAAAGCGTCACTTTTTCACTGATTGGCTAGAAATTGTAATCTTACATTTTGAATCATCTTTCTTAAGAATCATTGGTACGGGTTTCAGTTACGAAAGTCAGGAGGGTCTTCACTGGTCCGACAAATTCCTATTCACTAAATGTTAATAGAAAAAGACAAGGTGAGAAGTCCTTTGGGTTAGGTTTTATTGCCCTTTTGTGAAAACTTCCTTAAAGTAATTTCTGAGATTGTCCCATCTGTTGTCTTATCTCAGGGCCCAGTTGATGTGTCTTTCTGAGTCTGTGAGGGCCCAGCCCCACCTGGGTCACAATTCTCCATGCTCAAGGAGAGGGAATAATGACTCCAATATTATTTCCTAAATCACCATGTCTCTGCTGCTCACAGGGGAGCGCCCGGTGGGTGTGGGCGCACCTAAGGAGACTTGGAATAAATACTGGCTGAATGAATGGATGGGTGAATGGGGATAGTTGGGCACTTCAGGAAGAGAAGCCAGCGCCTGGATTAGGACCCTCGCCATGTGCAGGACCTGGTCAGCCTGTGGGCCCTGCCACTACTGGGCAGAGCCTGTGGCCAAGGGGCCACCTCCATCCATGGACCCAGGACCATGTTTGCCTCTGCCTCACTCTGGCCCCACAGTCTCTTCTGGGCACCGTCACCCTGCCACACCCATGGCAGTCCTCGTTCTGGCCCCAGTCCAGGGCACTCCTCTGAGCTCCAGTGTCTTCTGCTCAGTACTCCAAGCCCAAATGCAAGGCTTTTCCTCCCAAACCCCACGGTCCCCTTGTGAAGCCCTCACTTCTCCCCATCCCCAACCACCCTCCACCACCACCACTTTCTTTCTCTTTTTTATTGTGCTTTAAGTGAGTTTACAATTCAAGTTAGTTTCTCATACAAAAATTTATACACACATCGTTATGTAACCCTAGTTGCTCTCCCTATACTGTGACAGCACACTCCTCCTTTCCACCCTGGATATCCCGCGTCCATTTAACCAGCTCCTAACCCTCTCTGCGTTTTCATTTCACCTCCCAACAGGAACTTTCCATTTAGTCTCATGTATCTACTTGAGCTAAGAAGCACACTCTTCATGAGTATCATTTTATCTCCCATAGTCCAGTCTAATCTTTGTCTGAAGAGCTGGCCTTGGGAATGGTTTTAGTTCTGGTTTGACAGAGAGTCCGGGGTCCATGTCTTCCGGGATCCCTCCAGTCTCAGTCAAACAATTAAGTCTGGTCTTTTTATGTGATTTTGAGTTCTGTACCTCACTTTTCTCCTGCTCCATCAGGGACTCTCTGTTGTGTTCCCTGTCAGGGCAGTCGTTGGTGGTAGCTGGGCACCATCTAGTTCTTCTGGTCTCAGGCTGATGGAGTCTCTGGTTTATGTGGCCCTTTCTGTCTCTTGGGCTAATATTTTCCTGGTGTCTTTGGTGTTCTTCATTCTCCTTTGCTCCAGGTGTGTTGGGACCAACTGATGCATCTTAGACGGCCGCTTGCTAGCTTTTAAGACCCCAGATGCCACTCACCAAAGTAGGATGCAGAACATTTTCTTAATAAACTTTATTATGCCAGTTGACCTAGATATCCCCTTAAATCATGGTCCCCAGACCCCCGCCCCTGCTACTCTGTCCCTTGAAGTGCTTGGTTGTATTCAGGAAACTTCTTAGCTTTTGGTTTAGTCCAGTTGTGCTGACTTCCCCTGTAGTGTGTGTTGTCCTTTAAGATAATTCTTGTTTACTATCTAGTTAGTGAATACCCCTCTCCCTCCCTCTCCACCCTCATAACCATCAAAGAATGTTTTCTTCTGTTTTTAAATCTTTTCTTGAGTTCTTATAATAGTGGTCTTATACAATATTTGTCCTTTTGCAACTGTCTAAATTCACTCAGCATAATGCCTTCCAGATTTCTCCATGTTATGTTTCACGGATTCATCGTTGTTCTTTATCGTTGCGTACTATTCCATTGTGTTAATATACCATAATTTATTTATTCATTCATCTGTTGATGGGCACCTAGGTTGTTTCCAACTTTCTGCCATCGTGAACAGTGCTGCAATGAATGTGGGTGTGCATATATCTATTCATGTGACATCTATTATTTCTCTAGGATATATTCCAAGGAGTGGGATTGCTGGATCATATGGTACTTCTATTTCTAGCTTTTTAAGGAAGTGCCAAATCGATTTCCAAAGTGGTTGTTCCATTTTACATTCCCACCAACAGTGTATAAGTGTTCCAGTCTCTCCACAACCTCTCCAGCATTTATTATTTTGTGTTTTTGGGATTAATGCTAGTCTTGTTGGGGTGAGATGGTATCTCATTGTAGTTTTGATTTGCATTTCTGTAATGGCTAAAGATAGTGAGCATTTCCTCATGCATCACCACCACGTTCGTCTAAGCTAGCGGTCATCACTTTTGCCTGGACTGCTTCTCCAGGTGGGAGGTGTCCATGTCCCTGCCAGCAGATCTGGCCATATGACTTGCTTTGCCCAGTGACACGTGAGCAAAAAGGATGTGGACAACTCCAGGCAGAAGGTTCAAGACCCAGGCCTGGTTGGCCGCATTCTCCTCTGTGACGGTGGAGGTGGATGATTGGGAGGAGCCTCGTTGGCTGAACAGCTACCCTGCCAACCACGGCACACATGCCATGGTAAGCCACTGCGGTTTTCAGGGTGTCCCTGAAGCATGAGGGAGCCCTCCCTGGCCAGGACAGCCCCTGTGCGATTTGTCATTTACTCTGACCCTCCCCCAACTGATTTCCACAAAGCAGTCACTGCAGAGTTTCCAGAAGGGCACACCCAGCCTCACCTCTCACTAGCTTGGACACTTGGCTAACCCCTCTGAGCCTCAGTTTCCCCATGTGTAATATCGGGATGACGATAATGTCCACCAGATAACAATCGTGTCCTCTGGTGGCAGTGGTCCCTGCCAGCCACCCCTATCTTGCACAGCCCCCCTTGTTCTCTGTGCCGGGGCACGCTGCCCTACAGTGCCGAGCTCCTGGCTGTTTGCCTACACTTTTCCTTGTCTGACTCCAGCCCATATTCCAGACCTCTACGTGGCCATTTGTTCCTCAGGGAGCCACCCAGAGCCCCTGGCTGCTGAGGTCGGATAATGTATCCAGTGCTAGTCCTGTGCTTCCCACCGCTGTGCACTAACAATTTCAACCAGCTTTATGCTCCCAACATTCTGAGCTTAGCTTCTGGGGCTCAGCCTGTATAGTGGGCCCTGCCCTTTGCCCAGTTCCAGGCCCCCCAGTGCACTGAAGTCAACACCATTTGGTCCCCTTTGGTGGTCCCGTTGGGCACTTGTGCCACTTTCCCCCAGGCACCAGCTTTAAAAGAATAACTAGCCAACCACAGACTAATGCAGCTAAATGCTTGCCCCCATCCTGAAACCCCAGTAGAGGCAGCTGCTTACAGTTCCTCAGCCTCTCTCTTGCTTTCCCTGTTGCAGTTGTCCTTCATGCAGTCCTGTTGCCGGTGGCCTTGCGTGACGTGCTGGGTAGCCTCTGAAAACTGTGATGTCTAATACATTTAGTTACTTTTGTGTCTTCCCTCTCTCCTCCCTCTCATGTTGCCCCTAACTGACCATCCCACGAGATTGTTAGGATAAGCTGTGACCCTACTTCTGTTGTTGTTGTTGTTAGGTGCCGTCGAGTTGGTTCCAACTCATAGCGACCCTGTGTACAACAGAATGAAATACTGCTTGGTCCTGCATCGTCCTCACAATCGTTGCTATGTTTGAGCTCATTGTAGCTACTGTGTCAATCTGTCTTGTTGAGGGTCTTCCTCTTTTTTCCTGACCCTCTACTTTACCAAGCATGGTGTCCTTCTTCAGGGACTGGCCCCTCCTGATAAAATGTCCAAAGTTCGTGAGACGAAGTCTCACCATCCTCGCTTCTAAGGTGCATTCTGGATGTCCTTCTTCCATACCATATTTCTACTTGTGGGCTACTGATTCCTGTCCAAGCAGGAAGCACCTTAAGGATGGGGACTGTCTCTTTGGCCACCACTGTATGCCAACCTCCTGAGCCATCACCTCAGGGGGTAGGCAGAATGGCTCTCCCAGAGATCTGTACCCTAGCCCTGTGAATATGTTATGTTATATGGCAAAAGGGATATTGCAGATGTCATTAGGGTTACAGCCCTTAAAATAGGGAGATTATCCTGGATTATCTGGGTGGGCTCAGTCTAACCACGTGCATTCTTAAAAGCAGAGAACTTTCTCCAGAGTCAGAGACACCAAGAGGGGAAGTGGGACTCACAACAGAAGAGCCATCACTGACTTTGCAGGTGAAGGGGCCAAGGGCCTCAGGCATGCAACTGCAAGGAACTGGATTCTGCCAACGGCCGGAATGAACTTGGAAACGGGTTCTCTCTGAGCTGCTGACCAGACGCCTGGACTGGGCCACATGAGGCCTTGGCAGAGGACCCAGCATGGCATGAGGGATGTCAGACTGTAGTGAAGCATGCAGTGATAAATGGGTGCTGTCTTAGGTGCCGAGTTTGTGGTAATTTGTCATGGGTGCAGTAGACAAGCCATACACCTGGCATCTCTGGGGGCTTGGTACCTGTCTGACATTCAACAGGACTGATGCACAGCATGGCACTGGCAGACATGGATGCTGACCTGCCCGACACCCGTCCCCTTCCTCTGTATTAACAGCAGCTCAGTTCTGTCTGACTAGAATACTCACTTACCCAGAGCTTCTGCCAGCCTCCAAGATGTAGCTCATCCCATCCATTTATCCCCATTTGCAAGTCCCAGGCACCGTCATCTTTAGGCAGAACTGCTGTAAGGTACCCTTCACTGGTCTCACCATAGCCTCCTTTGGGGCACCTCTCCTCCCCAACACACCCACCCTGGAGCATGCAACTTCCCACCACTTGGGGTAAATCAAAGCACTTCTCTGTGGCCTTCAGGGCCCTGCTTCCTGTCACTCCTGCTTCCTGCTCAACCTTAGCCCAGGCCCTCAGTCCCTCCAAAGACCGACCAGCCTCCTCCCCATGGTTGGCTCCACACATACTGTTCCCTCTGCTCAGAACACCTCTCCCAGCTCTGCCCCTCGGCTCCTTCCTCCTGTCAGCGTGGTCAGCGTCCCAGCAGCCCTGGACATCTGTAATCACACGTGCCCTAGACGGCGAGCTCCCCAGGCTTGGGCCCCCAGCGCAGCCTCCCCTGCTCCTCGACCCCTAGGAACAAGCAAAGGGCTTAGCACGCTGGCCCAGGTAGACACAGTGCCCCTGAGAGGCCAAAGTGGGTACTGTGGGGAACAAGAAACCCAGAAGCAAAGGAGCACACCTATTCCCAAGTATAGAACTTGCTAAGTTTATTACTGAACCAACAAACAGATAAAATCAGAACGCATGCATGAAGGCGGCCCACAGGTGATGGCAAAGCAGTAGTAGAATTATTCATCTGGAAGTCAAGCTGCAACTGTCCTACCAAAAAACCCAAACCCATTGTTCTAACTCATCAAGACCCCATATGACAGAGTAGAACTGCCCCATAGGTTTCCTAGACTGTAATCTTTATGGAAGCACATCACCAGGTCTTCCTCCCTCGGAGCAGCTGGTGGGTTCAAACAGCCAACTTTTCAGGTTAGCAGCCATCACAAACTGCTTGCACCACCCAGGGCCCTAGCTGCCCTACATCACCCTGCGTTTAGAAGCAGTCCTACTGAGCTCATGCTACCGCCTGGTTTTCCACAGTTCCTTATAGGCCTTGACCGCTGTCATCTTCCATGTACGTGGTGAGCTGGGATGGAGTGCAGCTCCCATGGGATACAGATCTGGGGAGGCTCACTGCCCCACCCACACTGGTCTCATCCGGGTCTTTGGTGAATTCCTGTGTGTGCTGTGGACAGAGGGCCTGAGAGACTTGTGGGGGGATAAGGAGCTCTGTGGGCCAGTCCAGCTCTTCTCTGGGCTTGGAGCTCCGCCCAGCAGCCTCTGAGCAGGGCAGATGGGGACTGAGCCTCCTCCTCCCTCTTCCTGCTGAAAGGAAGGGATGCCTCCTGGGTGCCTGGCACCACACAAGCCCTTCCCTGGCACTGTCTCCATCACCCTCAGAGGGACTCTGCCGCACACATCATTCCAGGAATGTGTGGGAGGCCTCAAGGCCAAGAGTAGTGAAGTGCCTTGTCCAAGGACATGGAAACAGAACTGGGTCAAGGCTGGACCAGGCTGTCTGAACCCAAAGCCCACCCTACATCTGCCTCTCCAAGTGAATGGTCAGGAGGCACTGAGAAGTAAGTCCTGGACACCTCTGCTTGGCCAGAGAGGGGACATCAATGTGGGGCTGGTCTTGGGCCTCCCAACAGAGTGTGAGGGAGGGCAGTGGGCTCAGCTGTTGGGCCACTCTCCCTGACAGCCCAGTGCCCACCAGGCCCATCTACTGGGAGGGCCTGTCCACGGAGCTGGGACCAGGGCCAGCCTCCCCAACCTTGGCTGGAACCTCACAAGGGTGACTAGTAAGGGAGTAGGAAGCCTCTGAGCTCAAGAAAAGTCCTGTTTGTGGGGCCACAGTCAGGACTGGCTCCCTCCTGCCAGGCCCCAGGCAGAGGGGCAGATTATGGGGGAGAGGACAAAGGTCCTCACCCAGACAGCACTAGCAGGGATACACATGAAGGGCCTTTGAAGAGAGTCCTTTCAGTCAAGGGCTGGGACAAGCCCCTCGAAGGAGGTGGCTCTGGAGTGGGGCTTGGAGGGCACCTGCAGGTGGCCCCACCTGGCTTCGCAGCAGCATGGTCAGTGGGGGCACTGTGCAGGGAGATGTCCAGTCAGACAGGAGGGAGCCTGATGGTTGGAACCTCTGACTGCAGGCAGGGAGACTGTGCTCTTCTGTGAGCTCTGCAGTGGGGGGGTGGGGGTGGGGGCGGGGATTGAGTGTATCTGGGCAGGTGGGTGTTGGAAGGGCCTTTGGGGGCACAGGTGGAATGCTCGAGGGCCATAGACAAGGGGCAGAGAAGCCAGACCAGTCACCTGGGTCCAGATCTGAAACTGTGGCAGCGGAGGCCTCTCACTGTTGGTCCAAGGCAGCTGAACTTTTCTGGCAGCAGGGATTGTGCCCTCCTACCCAGGGTACCCTATGATTCCCAGAACCCTGAAACTGTGGGAATGGGAAGGACAGCAAGGTCATCACAGGCAGCCCCCTACAACAGCCCCCTCCCTGCCCACACATACCATTGGGCACCCCTCTTCTCGGCCCCCTACTGACAGAGAGACTAGAGCTGAGCCCACACCCCCATGTACCCCTCCCACTGAGGGGACCCAGCAGCTGCCCCTCCCTCGGAGTACCTTTCTGAGGGCCAAAAGCTTCAGAAGTCTTTGGAGTTTCCCAAAGTCATAAAATTGAATGTGAAGAAGCAATTATATTAGTTACCTATTGATATGTAAAAAATTACCCAAAAACTTGGTGTCTCAAAACAAAAATAACCATTTATTATATCTTGTTGTTGTTAGGTGCCATCAAATCGATTTCGACTCATGGCAACCCCATGTGACAGAGTAGAACTGCCCCATAGGGTTTTCTAGGCTATAATCTCTACGGAAGCGTATTGCCAATTCTTTCCATTAGCAGCTGAGCGCTTAACCATTTATGCACAAATTAGAATGCACCTTAGAATCAAGGATATTCCTTAGAATGCACCTTAGAAGCAAAGTCTTGCTTACTTTGGACACGTCATCAGGAAAGACCAATCACTCGAAAAGGACATCATGTTTTGTATGTCAGGGTCAGAGAAAACGAGGGAAACCCTTCATAAGATGGATTGGCACATTAGCAAAAATGGGCTCAAACATACCAACAATTATGAGGATGGTGCAGGACCAGGCAGTGTTTCGTTCTGTTATACATAAGGTCACCATGAGTCAGACCTGATTCGACAGCAACTAACAACAACAACATTATATCTGTCAGTTTGTGTGGGAGTTTGGGAGAGGCAGAGCTGAGTGACTCTTGTTCGGCACTCTCTCATGACATTGTAGACAAGCTGTCAGCCAGCGCTTCGGTCGCCTGCAGCCTTGCCTGGGGCTGAAGGGTTAGCTTCCAGGTGGCTGATCCACACGGCTGGCAGGTTGAAGTTGGTCATCTTGAGTGTCATCATGACATGGCAGCTGGCTTCCCCGAGTAAGCAATCCAAAAGAGCAAGGGGGGAGCTGCAATTATGACCCAGTCTTGAAAGTCACACAACATCATCTCTGTCATACGACACTGGTCACACAGATCAGCCCTATTCAGAGTGGGAGAGGAATATACAAAGACATGAAGACAGGAGGTGAGGATGACTAGGGGGCATCTTGGAGGCTGGTTACCACAGTCTGCCCGCTGGGCCCCCAATGATTCATGTTATTCTCACATGCAAAATGAACTCATCCTCTTTTAAGGCCCCCAAATGCTACATTACATTATAGCATTAGCTCAAAGTCCAGGATTTCAACATCCAAATCGTGTCTAAGTGTAGGTAAGGCTACTCCAGCCTGGTTCTTCAGGTACAGCTTCTCAAGTATTGTTCCTCTCAATCTGAACAAATAAGACATGTTATCTGTCCCACACATGCAGTATAGAAGATGGGACAGGCATAGAGTAACCACTATAGATATTCCTGTTCAAAAAAGGAGAAAGTGGGAGGCACAGAGGAGTCACTGGACCATGTTGTTATTGTTGTTAGGTGCCGTCAAGTCGGTTCCAACTCATAGCAACCCTATCTACAACAGAACGAAACACTGCCCGGTCCTTCACCATCCTCACAATCGTTGTTATGCTTGAGCCCATTGTTGCAGCCACTGTGTCAATCCATCTCGTTGAGGGTCTTCCTCTTTTTCACTGACTCTTTACTTTACCAAGCATGATGTCCTTCTCCAGAGACTGGTCCCTCCTGATAACATGTCCAAAGTATGTGAGACAAAGTCTCACTAACCTTGCTTCTAATGAGCATCCTGGCTGTACTTCTTCCAAGACAGATTTGCTTGTTCTTTTGGCAGTACATGGTATATTCAATATTCTTCACCAACATCATAATTCAAGGAGTCAATTCTTCTTCTGTCTTCCTTATTCATTGTCCAGCTTTCACATGCATATGAAGTGATTGAAAACACCATGGCTTGGGTTAGGCGCACCTTAGTCCTCAAAGTGACATCTTCGCTTTTGAACTTCAAAGAGGTCTTTTGCAGCAGAGTTGCGCAATGCAATACATCGTTTGATTTATCGACTGCTGTTTCCATGGGCATTGATTGTGGATCCAAGTAAAATGAAATCCTTTACAACTTCAGTATTTTATCCGTTTATCATGATGTTGCTTATTGGTCCATTTGTGAGGATTTTTGTTTTCTTTACGTTGAGGTGTAATCCATACTGAAGACTGTGGTCTTTGATCTTCATCAGGAAGTGCTTCAAGTCCTCTTCACTTTCAGCAAGCAACGTTGTGTTATCTGCATATTGCAGGTTGTTAATGAGTCTTCCAACAATACTGATGCTGTGTTCTTTTTCACATAGTCCAGCTTCTCAGATTATTTGCTCAGCATACAGATCGAATAAGTATGGTGAAAGGATACAACCCTGATGCACATCTTTCTTGACTTTAAACCACGCAGTATCCCCTTGTTCTGTTCAAACAACTGCCTCTTGGTCTATGTACAGGTTCCACATGAGCACAATGAAGTGTTCTGGAATTCCCATTCTTCACAATATTATCCATAATTTGCTACAATCCACACAGTCAAATGCCTTTGCATAGTCAATAAAACACAGGTAAGCATTTTTCTGGTGTTCTCTGCTTTCAACAATGATCCATCTGACATCAACAATGATATCCCTTGTTCCACATCCTCTTCTGCATCTGGCTTGAATTTCTGACAGTTGCCTGTCAATGTACTGCTGCAACCGCTTTTGAATGATCTTCAGCACAATGTTACTTGTGTGTGATATTAATGATATTATTTGATAATTTCCACATTCTGTTGGCTCACCTTTCTTTGGAATGGGTACAAATATGGATCTCTTCCAGTCGGTTGGCCAGGTAGCTGTCTTCCAAATTTCTTGGCATGGACAAGTGAGTGCTTCCAGCGCTGCATCCGTTTGTTGAAACATCTCAATTGGTATTCCATCAATTCCTGGAGCTTTTTTTTCACCAAGGACTTCAGTGCAGCTAGAAGCTCTTCCTTCAATACCACGGGTTTTGGTTCATAGGGTCACTATGAGTCGAAATCGACTCAGTGGCAATGGGTTTTTTTTTTTTTTTTTGAAATGGTTGAATACCCACCAATTCTTTTTGGTACAGTGACTCGTGTATTCCTTCCATCTTCTTTTCATGCTTTCTGCGTTGCTTAATAATTTTCCTGTAGAATCCTTCAATATTGCAACTCAAGGCTTGAATTTTTTTCTTCAGTTCTTTTAGCTTGAGAAATGCCGAGGGTGTTCTTCCCTTTTGGTTTTCTAACTCCAGATCTTTGCACATGTCATTATAATACTTTCCTTTGTCTTCTCAAGCTGCCCTTTTAAGTCTTCTGTTCAGCTCTTTTACTTCATCATTTCTTCCTTTCACTTTAGCTACTCCACATTCAAGAGCAACTTTCAGAGTCTCTTCTGACATCCATTTTGGTCGTTTCCTTCTTTCCTGCCTTTTTAATGACCTCTTGCTTTCTTCATGTATGATGTCCTTGATGTCATTCCACAACTCGTCTGGTCTTCAGTCATTAGTGTTCAATGTGTCAAATCTATTCTTGAGATGGTCTCTAAATTCAGGTGGGATATACTCAAGGTAGTACTCTGGCTCTCATGGACTTGTTCTAATTTTCTTCAACTTCAGCTTGAACTTGCACATGAGCAGTTGATGGTCTGTTTTGCAGTAGGCCCCTTGCCTTATTCTGACTGATGGTATCGAGCTTTTCCATTGTCTCTTTCCACAGATGTAGTTGATTTGATTCCTCTGTATTCCATCTGGTGAGATCCATGTGTATAGTCACCGTTTATGTTTGTGAAAAAGTATTTGCAATGAAGAAGTCTTACCAAATTCTGTCATGAGATCTCTGGCATCGTTTCTATCACCAAGGCCATATTTTCCAACTACCAATCCTTCTTCGTTTCCAACTTTTGCATTCTAATCGCTAGTAATTATCAATGCATCTTGAATGTATGTTTGATAAATTTCAGATGGCAGAAGTTGGTAAAAATCTTCAATTTCTTCATCTTTGGCCTTAGTGTTTGGTGCATAAATTTGAATAATAGTCGTATTAACTGGTCTTCCTTGTAAGCATATGGATGTTATCCTATCACTGACAGCATTGTGCTTCAGGATAGATCTTGAAATTTTCTTTTTGACGATGAATGCAACACCATTCTTCTTCAATTTGTCATGGCTAGGCCATAATTCCCAGTATTGTGTGGTTGTCTTCCATTTTGTGATCGGATGTATTTATCCTACGTGTTGTAAATCCTAACCTCTATCATGTTAATGAGGCAGGGTTAGAGGAAGTTATGTTAATAAGGCAGGACACAATCTACAGGATTAGGTTGTATCTTGAGTCAATCTCTTTTGAGATATAAAAGAGAGAAGTGAGCAGAGAGGAGAGGGACCTCATTACCACCAAGCAAGAAGAGCCAGGAGCAGACTGTGTCCTTTGAACCCAGGGTCCCTGCACTGAAAAGCTCCTAGACCAGGGGAAGATTGATGACAGAGAGAGAAAGCCTTCCCCTGGAGCTGGTGCCCTGAAGTCAGACTTCTAGCCTCCTAACTGTAAGAGAATAAATTTCTGTTAAAGCCATCCACTTGTGGTATTTCTGTTATAGCAGCACTAGATAACTAAGACAATCATATTGGGTAACTATCACCAATAATCATTGCTAAATTTTCCAGCACCATAGAGAAACTCACTGCAGGAAGCCATTTCTTAATTTTAGCATTGTTTGTCATCTGGAGAGACTGGGAATTTTTATAAAACCAGCAGGTTCTAATTTCTGTATGTTTAACAGCCTTTCCTTAAGCTTACTGCTTTCCTGTACTATAAACCACACGTGGCACCTTCTACAACCTTAGGTTGAAGGAAATTCCCTTAGCTAGGTCACACATTTTATTAGGTACATTTTCTACTCCCCACATTATTGTAGGCAACATTATTGCTAAACTTTCTGCCATTATATGACAGAGATTCACTTTCCTCCAATTTCCATTAATAGTTTCCTTGCTTTCCTTTAAGTCCTCACCAATAGGCTGAGGGTTTAGGTTAAGTTGAGGGCCATTCAACTTACGCTGACAGCCACTTTGATGTCCTTTAGGCCCTCACCAACACTCACGTCAAGGTCCTTTCAGCTTCCACATACCCGATCACTCCCACATTTTTAGAGGGTTTTATAGTAGCACACTACTTTTAGTCCGAAACCTGTATTAGTTATCTACTGCTGGATAACACATTACCCCAAAACTTAGCGGCTAAAAGCAATAGTAAACATTACTCTCTCAGTTTATATGGTTCAGGAATGTGGGAGAGGTTTAGCTGGGTGTTTCTGGCTCAGGGTCTCCCATGTAGTTGCAGTCAAGATGTGAGCCTGAGATGCAGTCACCTGAAGGCTTGGTTGGGGCTGGAGGATCTGCTACTAAAGTGACTCACTCACATGGCTGGCAACTTGGTGCTGGCTGTGGGCAGGAGGCCTCAGTTCCTCTCCATGTGATCCCTGGCACTGGGCTGCTTGAGGGTCCTCATGATATGGTAGATGGATTGTCCCAGAGCAAGAAATACAATAGTTTATATCAGGAGTCACACATCATCACTTCTTCCTCACACAGATCAGCCCTATTCAATGTAGGAGAGGACCTACACAAAGGCATGAATATCAGGAGGCAAGGATCATTGAGGGCCATCTTGGAGGCCAGCTATCATATTAATACTCTCCTTATTAGCCGACATGATAATTCATATAGCAATCCTAAGGAATCTAATAAAAATCTACCAAACATGAATTCAGGAAGGCTGCAAGATACAAGGTTAATACACTAAAAAGTCAGATGTAGTTCTACATCCTATCAAAAAGCAATTGAAAATAAAATAAAAAATGAACAGTGCTATTTAAAATAATACCTCAAGACATAAAATTCTTAGATATGAAGTTAACAAATTATGTTCAAAATCTGTATAATAAAAACTATAAAACATTGCTGAAAGAAATCAAACAAGACCTAAATAAATGGACATATACCACATTTATGAAAGATTCAATGTTAAGACATCAATTCTCCCCACATTGATCCATGAATTCAATGCAATACCAATCAAAATTCCATTAGGCTGCTTTTTTTTTGTAGAAATTGAGGATCTGATTAAAAAATTATGTATATGCAAATTCAAAGGACCTAGAACAGTCAAACAATTTTGAAAAAGAACAAAGTTGTAGGATTTTCACTACCTGATTTCAAGATTTACCATAAACTTATGGTCATCAAAACAGTGTGGTGTTTGTCTTAAGGGTAGACATATAGATTAATGGAACAGAATAGGGACACCAAAAATAGACCCACAGATACATGGTCAATTGAATTTTTGACCTAGGTACCGAGGTAATTCAGTGGGAAAAAGTCTCTTCAACAAATGGTGCTGGTATAACTGGACATTCATGAAAAACAAAAACTAAAGAAACCTTCAACTCTTACTTCACACCATACAAAAAAATTAACACAAAATCGATTATCCACATAAATGACAGCAAAAACTATCAAACTTTTAGAAGAAAACCTTTGCAACCTATGGGAAGGCAAAGATATCTTAGGACACAAAAAGCATCAAAGTCATAAAAGATACAATTGATAAACTGGACTTTATCAAAATGAAATTTTCTGCTCCATTAAGAGCATAAAAAGGCAAGCTACAGACTTCAAGGAAATATTTCCAAAACGTATCTCTTAATTACTTAATGCTGCTACAACAGAAATACCACGAATGGGTGGCTTTAAAGAATGGAAAGTTATTCTTAGTTCCAGAAGTTAAAAGTCCAAGTCAGAGTCTTGGCCATGTCCATTCCTTCCTTGTAGGTAGTCCCAGGTGTTCTTTGGTTCTTTGGTGTGTAGATGATCCTCACATGGTGTCTTCCTCGTGTGTGTGTGTGTGTGTGGGTGGGTGTGTATGTTTGTCTAATCTGCTCTTTTTATAACTCTAGTATTAGCTTTAGAACCCACCCTACTCAGATATGATCTAATTAACTAACAGGATTACATCCACAGTTATAGAGGTTAGGATTCCAGCACACATTTTAGGAGAAAAAAATTTAACCCGAAACAATGTATATCTGACAAAGTACTGGCATCTAAAATATATAAAGAATACCTGTTGTTCTTAGGTGCCACTGAGTTGGTTCCAATTCATAGAGACAATATGTACAACAGAACGAAACACTGCCAGTCCTGTACCATCCTCACAATCGTTGCTATGTTTGAACCCATTGTTGCAGTCACTGTGTCAATCCATCTCGTTGAGGATCTTCCTCTTTTTGGCTGACCCTCTACTTCACCAAGCATGATGTCCTTCTCCATGAACTGGTGCCTCCTGATAATATGTCCCAAGTGAGATGAAAAAAATAAACAACTAGTAAATGAGATGAAGTTTCGCCATCCTTGCTTATAGGGAGCAATCTGGTTGTACTTCTCCCAAGACAGATTTGTTCATTCTTTTGGCAGTGCATTGTATATTCAATATTCTTTGCCAACTTCTTAATTCAAATGTGTCAATTCTTCTTTGGTCTTCATTATTCATTGTCCAGCTTTCACATGCATATGAGGTGACTGAAAATACCATGGCTTGGGTCAGGTGCACCTCAGTCATCAAAGTGACACCATCGCTTTTTAACACTTTAAAGAGGTCTTTTGCAGCAGATTTGCCCAATGCAATACATCATTTGATTTCTTGACTGCTGCTTCCATGGGCGTTGATTGTAGATCCAAGGAGATCGAAATCTTTGACAACTTCAGTATTTGCTCCAGTTATCATGATGTTGCTTATTGGTCCAGTTGTAGATTTTTGTTTTCTTTATGTTGAGGTGTAATCCACACTGAAGGCTGTAATATTTGATCTTCATCAGTAAGTGCTTCAAGTCCTCTTCACTTTCAGCAAGCAAAATTGTGTCATCTGCATATTGCAGGTTGTTAATGAGTCTTCCTTCAATCCTGATGCTGTTGTTCTTCTTCGTATAGCCCAACTTCTCAGATTATTTGTTCAGCACACAGATTGCTCATATGCAAGTTCAAGTTGAAGCTGAAGAAAATTAAAACAAATCCATGAGAGCCAAAGTACGACCTTGAGTATATCCCATCTGAATTTAGAGACCATCTCAAGAATAGATTTGACGCACTGAACACTAATGACTGAAGACCAGGTGAGTTGTTGGATGACATCAAGGACATCATACATGAAGAAAGCAAAAGTCATTTTAAAAAACAGGAAAGAAAGACAAGACCAAAATGGATGCCTAAAGAGACTCTGGAACTTGCTCTTGAACATAAAGTAGCTAAAGTGAATGGAAGAACTGACAAAGTAAAAGACCTGAACAGAAGATTTCAAAGGACAGCTCCAGAAAACAAAGTAAAGTATTACAATGAAATGTGCAAAGACCTGGAGTTAGAAAACAAAAAGGGAAGAACACACTTGGCATTTCTACCTGAAAGAACTAAAGAAAAAAGTCAAGCCTCAAGTTGAAATATTGATGGATTCTATGGGCAAAAAATTGAATGATGCAGGAAGTATCAAAAGAAGATGGAAGGAATACACAGAGTCACTGTACCAAAAAGAACTGGTGGATGTTCAACCATTTCAGGAGGTAGCATATGGTCAAGAACCCATGGTACTGAAGGAAGAAGTCCAAGTTGCATTAAGTCCTTGGTGAAAAACAAGCCTCCAGGAATTGACAGAGTACCATGAGATGCTTCAACAGATGGATGCAACTCTGGAAGCGGTTACTCGTCCATGCCAAGAAATTTGGAAAACAACTACCTGGCTAACCGATTAGAAGAGATCCATATTCATGCCATTCCAAAGAAAGGAGATGCAGCAGAATGTGGAAATTATCAAACAATATCATTAACATCATATGCAAGTAAAATTTTGCTGATGATAATTTAAAAATGGTTACAGCAGTACATCAACAGGGAACTGCCAGAAATTCAAGGTGGCTTCAGAAGAGGTGGAACCAGGGATATCATTGCTGATGTCAGATGGATCTTGGCTGAAAGCAGAGAATACCAGAAAGATGTTTACCTGCGTTTTATTGACTATGCAAAGGCATTTGACTTTGTGTATCCTAACAAATCATGGATAACATTGCAAAGAATGGGAATTCCAGAACACTTAATTGTGCTCATGTGGAACCTGTACATAGACCAAGAAGCAGTCGTTCAAACAGAACAAGGGGATACTGTGTGGTTTAAAATGAGGGCTGTATTCTTTCATCGTACTAAAGAATGCCTACAACTCAAAAATAATATGACAAAAGACCCAATAAAAAATAGTGGACAAAATATTGGAAAATAAAGAAAATATGTGAATTGCCACACTGAACACATGAAAAGATGCTGAATGATTCTAGGGAATGAGGTAGCACTACACACATGAACAGCTAAAACTTAAAAAACTGACAATACCAAGTGTTGGCGAGGGTTTGGAGCACTTGGAACTCTCATACATTGCTAGTGGGAATGTAAAGTGGTACAATCACTTTGGAAAATAGTTTCTTATACAGTTAGATATTTATTATTAAACACAGTGATGCATTTATCCAAAAGAAATGAAATGTCTATTTTCATAGCAGTTTTATGCATGAAGGCCAAGAATTAGAAACAACCCAATTGCCACCAACAGGTAAATGAGTAAACAAGTTATGGTATATCCATGTAAGGAACTTACTACTCAGCAATACAAAGGAATATATACTAATACATGCAACAACACTGTGGTTGTTAGGGTTGTGTGTCAACTTGGCTGGGCCATCATTCTGAGTGTTTTGGCAATTATGATGTAGTCTGGCAGTCGTATGATGATGATGTGATCACTTCCATGATGAGATTTGATATAATGTGATCACCTCCATGATGGGATCTGCTGTGAGTAGCCAATCAGTTGAAAGGGAGTTTCCTTTGGTGTGTGGCCTGCGTCGAATACAAGTGTGCATTCTGGCAAGGCTTGTGGGCTTTTGCTCATTTTGGATCCTTCAGTTAGTTCCTGTTTATCTGACCTCCAGTTCTTGGGACTTGAGCTAGCAGCTTACCTGCAGTCTTGCCTGCTGATCTTGGGATTCGTCAGTCTTCGCAGCCTGTGAGCAAGAGCCCTGCTGTCTGACCTGTCAGTCTGGGGTTCGCCAGCCCCTGTGGCTATGTGAATCAGGAGAAACCATCAGCCTGATCCACGAGTTTAGGATGTTCCAGCCTCTACAACCATGTGAACCATTTCCTTTATATAAATCTCTCTATACAGATATTTATACGCTTTACTGGTTTTGCCTCTCTAGAGAACCCAGCCTAAGACAAACATGCATGAATCTCAAAAACTTTATCCTGAGCGAAAGAAGCCAGACACAAAAACATATATACAGTATGATTCCATATATATATTAAATTCTTAAAAAGTCTTGGGCTGGGTGTGCCCCTGCAGAGGGACCTTTTGGGGTGATGTGAATATTCTATCTTGATAATGGTGGTGGCTTCATGGGTGCAGACATTGGTCAAAACTCATCAAAGATATATTTGAAATTGACAAATTTTATTGTATGAAAATTATACCTTGCTAAAGCTGATTTTCAAAAAATCAATTCCTCAGAAATCCCTGGACAACAATAATTTAAAAAATAATAAAAATAGAATAGTAAAAAAAAAAAAATCCCTGGACAATGTCAGGCTCCCCCAACATGCACACACCTCACAGCCCGCATTTTTCTCCATTGCATTTCCCTGGGTTTGTAGTTATGCCTACATTGGAGTGACTGTGTATTTCCTGTCAGTTGATTGCCTCCAGATGGGGAGTACCTTGGATCCATCTCTCTTGCTCACCACCGATTGCTAAGAATCTGGCACCATGCCTGCACACAGTAGGCACTCAATAAATGCTCATTAAACTAATGCAGGAATGAGCAAATGGAGAGGGCCATGGACCGAAGGAAGCAAAGGAAGAGGCAGCAGCTGGGTTGGGCTTGGCCACCCTGGGCTGGGGCAGGCTGCGGGGCTAGAGCTCTGTGGACCGGATGACCTCCGGGCCCCTCCACCTGGGCGCATGGGTAGGGATGGGGAAGTTGAGTCTGTGAAATTCCTCAGAGATTTCCAGGAAGGTCTTGCCTTTGGTTTTGGGAAGCAACAAGCCCGTGTAGACGGCCCCACAGACACAGACGACAAGGAAAGGGACACAGAGGAAGCATGACAAGCCCTCCTGTGGGTTAAAAGAGACCCAGAATGGGTGTGGCCCTAGCCAGCCCCCACCCTGAAGGTCCCGTGCCAGGTCATGATGAGGGACTTGTCCCACATTGCTCAGGTAAGACCCATTCCCGCTCATCTTGGTCTCCCTGGATGGGGCCTCCCAGCTGCGGTCAGAGGCCTAGCGAGGTGGGGGCAGAGGGGGACATTTGCCCCAGGTACGAGTCCAAGGGGGCACCAGATGAGATGTGGGATGACGTTCCAAGGTGCCACAAATGTGAAAGGTGCCTGACTAAGGCAGTCAGACAAGAGGGAGATAGGCGTTTCAGCTGACACATTGCTGCTATCAACGTCTATTCATCTTGAAATTGGGGGGGGGGGCACAATTTAGAGATTGCCCCTAGGCGGCACTTGTTACCCTCGCTATGCCCCTGGCTAGGCTTCTCCTGCTGACACGGATGAACAATAAGGCAGGGCCGGGGAGGGGCAGGCCTACCATGACGAAGGGGAAGCCTAGCCCCGCCAAGAAGAGCATGGTCCACAGGAGCACCCCACAGACCACATAGGCAGTAGGTTGGGCCGTCTGGTCAAACAGCTCGGTGGCCAGGATCCCCGTCACTCCTGCTGGAAGAGGGGTGGGGACAGCGAGTGGGGACCAGGCCCAGCCACCCTCCCAGAGGCTTTTGCACAGGTGGGCTGGAGGGCCCGTGGGTGACAGTACATACACACTCATCACCCACTCACATGCCCACTGTGCCTTCATCGAGGCCCCAGCCCAGAGCCCCTCTGCCCACTAACCAGGGCTGATACCAAAGCTGAGGATGAAGGCGAAGATGGAGGAGATGGCCAAGTAAGGCATCCAGGGGAATGAGCTCTGCAGTAGAGGGGGTGGTGAGGTGGACAGCAGGCCACTTGCCACATCCCTGTGCCCCCTAGCTACCTGTAGGCACAGGGTCGCTGTGACGAACGCTCCCCCAGCAGGTTATCACGCAGTAGCCCCACATCAGCAGCACCCGCCAGCCCACTCTCTCGATCACCACACACTGAAAGAGAAGGAGTCCACTTGGTCACTGACTCATGCACTAGCCATAGTCCCCTTGGTTTCAGGGTGGGCAGGGGGAGGGTCCTGTGGGAAAGCTGGGAGAGGGTAGGGGTAGTTTATTGCTTCAGGAGATTGAGACATTGTTAATTTCTTAGAGGACCTTGGTCCATCACTGAAGATATCCATTTCCTCATCTCAACACAGCAGTGTGGGAGCCCAGGAAACAGCAGGTGCTCAATAAATGCTCGCTAACTCACCAAATTTTAACAGAGCGCCTTGGAGTGGAAAATGATTTAATGCGGAGGACTGAAGTTCTAGGAGTGTCAATGAGGCCCTGAGAATCCCTGTGGGGGCAAGGGCGCCCCACAGGGCAGGGCCGGTGGAGGGTCAGCCCTGAGCCAGCCGGAGCCACTGACCACACCCGGCCAGACTCACAGACTCACACTGACAACCGCCGTGAGCAGCTTGCAGCTCCCTGTCCCAGTGATGGCGTATTGGACCTTCACCTCGGGAATGCTGGCCTCCCAGAACACCAAGCAGGCGCAGGCATACACCTGGGGAGGGCAGGACAGGGCCTGCTCAAGAGTTTGGGGCCTCTGGCTCCCTTCAGCCTCCCATGGCTCCTGGCTGCCCACAGAGCAAGGTTCCTGGATCCAGGAGGGCCTCACTAAGTCGTTCTCGCAGAGCTCCACGGCACTGCCCAGCTCCACGAGGCTCGCCCCCTGCCTTTGCAGGGCCCAGTCACAGATCAGCTCCCATCGGCACTGCACCCACCAGCCCTGGTCATGTCTCTGCTGCCCCACGGCCGCTGCAGCGCTGAGGACAGAGGCGGTGGGTGCTGAGTCCCCCTTCCTCTAGCCCCTCTTTAGACTCTCACAGCGAGCCCCCCCAACTCCGTTCTCTCCCAGGGCACCCCAGTCAGATAGGGGTTATCTTCAAGGCCTGTCATTTCACAGGGCTGTTGGGAGGCTCAACAAGAGAAGGCCTTAAAACTAGGGGTTCTGTGGACACATCAGATAGAACAAAATGATCATGGTACATTACTGTCCCCAATTTTCCACCCCTGCCTGTATTCACCCCTTTGTTATGTGAGTTTGTAGTTCTTCCTCCCTCTTCCCCCCAAAAATAAAGTAAAATAAAACAACAGTTGCTGTCAAGTTGATTTCAGCTCATGGTGACCCTCAGGGCCCTGACTCATAGAGACCTCACTGCATCAGAGTAAAGTTGTGCTCCATAGGGTTTTCAATGGCTGATTTTTTGGAAGTAGATTGTAGGCCTTTATTCCAACACACCTCTGGGTGGACTCAAACCTTCCCGTTAACAGGGGGTACTTAACCCTTTGTGCCTCCCAGAGACTCCCCACCCCTTGACTCTGGATTCAGCCGTGTGACTTGCTTTGGCCAGTAGAATGAGGCTGAAGTGAGGACATGCCGTTTTAGAACCTAAGTCTTAAAAGGCCCTGCATGCTTCTACTTGCCCTCCTACCATCATAAGAACATGCCGGGATAGCCCAGTGGTCCCTGGAGGAGCAGTTCCCTGAGCTGGGACCATCCTAGATCAGTCAGTGCTCAGCTGACCTACTGTTGCATGAACTGCATGTGAGCCCCTCCAGGATCAGCTGTCCTCCAGACCCAGCCTAGATTCGCCAACCCCAAAGGATTCTCAGAAGTTTGAGCTAAATAGTTGCTTCTTTAGTTTGCCACTGAGATGCTGTGGTTGTCTGTTATGCAGCAATAGAAGGGAACTATGAATTGGTACCAGGAGTAGAAAAAAAACCTATGATATCTGGCATTGGTTCTGAGACCAGGCAGAAGAGAGAAACTGCTCAGGAGTCTAGAAAAATGAAACTCCATGTTATATAGTGCAGTTACTTGAAAGAAAGAAAATAGACCTAATGAACTTTTGGACTTGGTGACAGAGATCTCCAAATGTTGAAAGCGTGAATTGCTTGCTTTTATCTGAGTATTATAAACTCACTATAAGAAATAAATAAGCTACTAAATAAGTAAATAAGCTAAAAAAAAAAAAAAAAAAACTGGCAAGAAGAATTGGGGAAGAAAAATTCAGAGGGAACAAAATTTAATTTATTTCAGAACTTGCTACGTTAAAAAAAAAAAAAAAAGTTTCTCATCTTCATCCCCTCCAGCTAGCAAAAGAGTCCCAACATAAGTTACAGCCTGAGAGCAAAGATCAAGTCTAGGGCACTACCAGCAAGGCATGGATTCAGGGTGATGGTCAAATCCAGGGCGTGGCCTACAGCAGTACCTTGTAGGCCTTTATAGCTGGAGAAAAGGGCATTTAGGAAGCTTAAGAGTGTTGGTCCACAGCAGCCTGACATGTCCAAAATATCAGTAATTAGGTCTAGAGAGAGGAGCATGTCTCAAAAAGAATTGTGTATGTGCCTTTTTGGCACATAAAATGGACTGGAATCAAATACACAGAAAACTCACAAAATTTTTTAAAAAGATATATTGGCAAAAGTTCTGCCAGACTGAGACTACCTGAAATGTGAAAAGACTTCTGTGGCCTAACCTCTTGTAGGCAAGAAGCAGGCTGAGAAATTTGCCCAATCACCAAAAGCAGTACATTTTCCAGTGCCCTCTTCAGAAGGTGCCAAGGAAGATGATGGAAGAGGAAGGGCATGTCTGAATCAAGAACCATAGAGAGCCATGGCCTGGGGAGTTCCTCCTGGGGCAGAACCAGGGCTTGATCAAGGAACATTCCTCAACTGCATGATAGGGGCCCTGGCAACATATTCCCAGCAGACACTTGAGAATAGCCATGGAACACTGATGTCTCTGTGCCTCCCCTTCCTCCTCTTTCTGAAATGAGAGTGTTAATTTAGGTTACCCTGTTTCTCTTTCACCATTGTATGTTGAGTGTAGGAGGAGCAGAAGACTTGTCTTTTTAGTTCCTAGGTCTCTGAATCAAAAAAAGCCACATATGGACTTGACATGATCTTAAGATCCTGGACTTGAAGCCTGATACCAGGGTTGGATGAGACTTTGGAATTGTCCTGGGATGGGACTGAGCATATTCTGCACAAGGGAGGGAGAAATGTGGCCAGGAGGGCAAGTTAAGAAGTTACAGTAATGGGCGCTGACCTTCACTGCTCCCTGTATCCATGTCCATTGCCATGTAACTTTGCTGCCCCTTCCCACTGAAGAGGCAGAGGATATGCCATGGATGGATTTTCCCATCCCTTGATGTGGGGTTCAGTGACACGACTCTCTTTGGCCAATAGAATCTCAGTGGGCATGAGAGAACCAAAGTTCTTGGGCAGTTGGACTTGCTCTCTGTGCCTCTGCCATCACCATAATAAGAACATTTCTGGACTAGACTTCTGGTACCACAAGTGAGAGGAGAGACATGTGCAGGAGAGATGAACTGCTCCAGCTCAGCCCAGCCTAGATTGGCCGCAACCCTGCCAGCTCCCTCAGATGCCAGGAGCCAGCCCAGTGAGTCAGCAGAGCTGTGCAGCCAGCCCAGAGGAGTAAATGAGTAAAAGATCCAAAAATTATTGTTTCAAGCCTGATCCTGCTTTTTCATAACTGTCCAACGTCCTCCTTCATAATTCCCCCAAGCATTCTTACACTGGCCAAAATGAACTACTTGTGAGTTCACCAACACATTGTCCTCTCATTCTTGGGTATCTTTTTTTTTCAACTCCCCATTCCTCCCTTCCCCGAGCCCCTAAAAAGTGATTACTAATCTACTTTGATCTAGGTGCATTTGCCTATTCTGGATATTTCATATAAGTGGGAATCATACAATATTTGTCCTTTTGTGATTGACTAATTTCACTCAGCAGAATATTTTCAAGTTTCCTCCACGTCGTACCATGTATGAAAACTTCATTTCTCTTTATGGCTGAATAATATTCCCTTGTATGTATGTACCACATTTTGTTTATCTGTTCATCAGTTGATGGACATTTGGGCTGATTCCACCTTTTGGCTACTGTGAATAGTGCTACAGTGAACACCGGTATACACATATCTGTTTGAATCCCTGCCTTCAAGTGTTTTGGGTACATACCTAGAAGTGGAGTTGCTAGATCATATGGTAATTCTAACTTTTTTAGGAACAGCCAAACTTTTCCATAGTGGCTGCATCGTTTTACATTTCTACCAACAATGGATGAGTGTTTTAATTCCTCCACATCTTCACCAACTCTTATTTTCCATTTTTCTGATAAGAGCCATCCTAGTAGGTGTGACATGGTATCTAGTTGTGGTTTTTTTGATTTACATTTCCCTAATGACTAATGAGGAGCCCTGGTGGCACAGTGGTTAAGAGCTACGGCTGTTAACCAAAAGGTTGGCAGTTTGAATCCACCAGCTGCTCCTTGGTAACCCTATGGGGCAGTTCTACTCTGTCCTATAGGGCCGCTACGAGTCGGAATCGACTCAACAACAACGGGTTTGGTTTGGTTTTTAGTAATGACTACTGATGTTGGGAAACCCTGGTAGCATAGTGGTTAAGAGCTATGGCCGCTAACCAAAAGGCCGGTGGTTCAAGTCCATCAGGTACTCCTTGGAAACTCTATGGGGCAGTTCTACTCTGTTCTATAGGGTTGCTACGAATCAGAATCAACTCGACGGCAATGGCAGTGGGGGTTAATGATGTTGAGTATCTTTTCACATGCTTATTTGTCATTTGCATATCTTCTTTGGAGAAATGTCTAGTCAGGTCTTTTGCCCATTTTTTGATTAAATTGTCTTTTTGTGGTTGAGTTGTAGAAGTTCTTTATATATTCTGGATATTAAACCCTTATCAGATATACGGTTTCCAGATATTTTCTCCCATTCTGTAAGTTGTCGTTTCACTTTGTTGATGATATCTCCTGATGTACAAAATTTTTTAATTTTGATGAAGTCCAGTGCATCTATTTTGTCTTCTGTAGCTTGTGCTTTTGGTGTCATACCTAAGAATCCATTGCCAAAGACAAGGTCCTAAATATCTACCCCTATGTTTTTTTCTCGGAGTTTTTTTTTAGTTATTATATTCAGGTCATTGATCCATTTTAAGTTAATTTTTTTATACGGTTGTGAGGTATGGGTCCAACTTAATTCTTTTACACATAGGTATTTAGTTGTCCCAGCACCATTTATTAAAGAGACTGTTCTTTACCCCCATTGAATAGATTTGGCACCCTTATTGAAAATCAATTGGCCATAGGCATATGGGTTTATCTCTAGACTCTCAATTCTGTTCCATTGTATATATGTCTACCCTTCTAATAGTAGCACACTGTTTTGATTACTAAACTTTGTAATATGTTTTGAAACCAGGAAGTGTGAGTCCTCCTACTTTATTCTCTTTTATTCCCCCCAAGATTGTTTTGGCTATTTGGGTTCTGTCATGGATTAAATTATGTCCCCCAAAAATATCTTGTCAACTTGGCTAGGTCATGATTCCCAGTATTGTATGATTGTGTACCATTTTGTAATCTGATGTGATTTCCTTATGTGTCATAAACTCTATCACTATAATAAGATGTATTAGCCAGCAGTTATACTGATGAGGTCTACAAGACTAGATGGTGTCTTAAGCCAATCTCTTTTGAGATATAAAACAGAGAAGTGAGCAGAGACACATGGGAACATCATACCACCAGGAAAGCAGTGCCAGGAGCAGAGCGTGTCCTTTGAACCTGAGGTTCCTGCACTGAGATGCTCCCAGAACAAAGGAAGACTGATGACAAGGACCTTCCTCCAGAGCCGACAGAGAAAGCCTTCCCCTGGAGCTGACACCCTGAATTTGGACTTGTAACCTATTAGACTGTGAGAGAATAAACTTCTCTTTGTTAAAGCCATTCACTTGTGGTTGGTATTTCTGTTATAGTAGCAGTACATGACTAAGACAGGTTCCCTTGCAACTCCATATAAATCTTAGGGTCAAACCACTGAGATTTTGTGACTGTTCTTGGGCATCGTTATTGTAGCCAGAGTTAACTGATAAGATGATCATCACCCATTTGGCACTGGGCACATGTCTTGCACTGGTATTTCATCTTGCATGTGTGTGGGGAGCTTTTTCTCCATGCCACCCTGAGGTTCCTGGATGGGGCAGGGATGGGGTCTGATCCATCCTGCTGCTCTGGCACTTAGGACAGCCAGTTGGTAAGGAGTTTGGGAGGGAAGGATGGGTGGATAATGAAATTGATAAGGAGAGGGCATAAAGAAAGGGATAGCTTTTCCCTGATAGATTAAACTCAAGAAATGGGAGCCCATACATTTTGGTCAGATGGCCCCTTGGTCAAGGGTAGTCTGGAGGCCCGAGGACAGGGACTCAGCTGCCAGGCAGGCCTCGATATCTCTGCAGTCAGTGAGGAGGTAGCATGGGCTCTCAGGAAGCAGGGGCAGGGAAGCAAGCTGGAGCACCCCAGGCACCAGGCAGCTGGACAGCAGCAGGGGCCAGGTGTGTGGGCCACCCAGGAGCTCCCTAGGGGAGGCAGAGGAGAGGTGGGGCCAGGCATCTCCTTCCCAGAGCCCTGCTCACCTGCTCACCTGCCCACCTGCCTGCAGAGGGTCTGCATTGCCCTGTGCCTCTTCCTAACCAACTCTGGGTCTGGATACCAAGATGCCTATTACTCGTAGGGACCAAGGAGGCAGGGCCATTTCTCCTCCTTTCCCCATGGTCCAGGCTCTGTCACTCCTCTTTCTGCTATGCTCCCCTGTATAAGTCCAAATCCTCCCCCTCTCCTCTGTCAAGACCTTGTATAGTCCCTGATCTGGAGAGGACAGGAAAGGTGAGGTCCCCTGATTATTGGTGGGCAGGGGAGAAATTGAAAGGAAGGACTTGTACTGGCACTCCTAAATCCACTAAATGCTCATGGTGGGGGTGGTTACCTGAGTCCGACCACCTGTCCCATCACGATTCCCAGAGCAGTGAAGATGGCTGAAGTCATGGCCACGGCTCCTCGGAGCTCTTTGGGGGCACTCTCCCCCAAGTACATGGGCTGGATGTTCATGCTCACACCTGGACACACGAGCACAGCAGAGATGGGTCAGTCACCTACTCAGCTCCAAGACAACGGCCTATCTCCTCTACCTACTGCTCAGCCCTTGTCTACTACATCCTGAGTCCGAAGGCCAAGAGGACTGTAATTCCACCCTCCACCCCAGAACTTCTGGGAGAGAAATTTTTCTCAGATCAGCTCCTGTCTTGTTCCCTCACCACACTGTGTTCCCACTGTGTTCAGTCCCACTATGTTCATGTACTCTATCTAACGTCCTGTCACTGGACAAGTGCGACAGGCTCTGGAGGAGCTGAGCAAGGAGGCAAGAGAAGAGTGGGATTGCATCCTGAGCGCCCACCACTGCACTGGCTCTCACATCAGGCTCTCAGGACTCCACTCCAGCATAGGGTCTCTCCTCATCACTCTTCCCCATTACCCCAGGGAAGCCCCTAGCACATGTGCAGCCAGTGGGAAAAGAGAAAAAACTGGACAGTGTCCCCACTGCCCACCCCAGAGGATGACAAATGAAGGCCAAGGAATCAGGGTACCATACACCTGGGCATACTGCAGGGAATGCTGCTCCATCCTCCTTCCTGACCTGGGACCGGGCAACATTGCCATTTGACTGGCACTCTACAAGCATTGGGTGGAAAGAGCTGGGAGGAAGGCGGTGCACCGATTGCCAAGAAGTCTGAGGTGCTCCTGCTCTTCCTACAAACGTTTAGGTACTCGGGTACAAAGACAAAGTCTGCTCTCATTTCTCTCCCCCTGAGTGTGGGCTGTTCTTAATGGCTCTCTTTTAACAAATAGAATGTGGCAAATCTGATGGTGTATGACTTCTGAGCTTAGGACGTAGAAAGCACAGGGGGTCCTCCTTGTTCTCTCTCTTGGATCACTCACTCTAGGAGATGCCAGCTGCCATGTGAGGATACTCAAGCAGACCTCTGGAGAGACTCACCAGGTGAGGAATGGAGGCCTCCTGCCAAAAGTCATGTAAGTGCGCCATCTTGGGAGTAGATACTATGCTGGAGTGGAGTCCTGAGAGCCTGATGTGAGAGCCTAACCTTAGGCAAGCCCTCAGGTGACTACAGCCCTGGCTGTTAGCTTCATCGCAACCTCACGAGAGACCCTAAGCTGGAACCACCCAGCTAAGACTCTAGTGTGAGATAGTGGATGTTCATGATTTTAAACCACTAAACTTGGGGGTAAGTTGTTTCACAGGAATAGACAACTAATACAGACATTAACAACTGGCTGTATAAACAGTAGGGAGTCAAGAGATGATTTGTTGATTGGAGCCCCTAAAAGCGCATGTGGATGCACTGAAAACTCTGCTCCCCCATGTGATAAGCTACAGAAACTGAGAGTCCTTAACAGGCTATTCTTCCTCTGTAGGAAAGATCAGAGAACTCATCCTATATGTCTTTATACCTTGGTTACCAGGAAGCCCGTGGCTTAGTGCTGCTCAAACACAGGACCTCTGTTGGTATAGGTTTGGGAATATTTGTTCCTCTATTCCTGCACAATGTTTTCATTTTTCTGTATCTATTTTAAGTGCCTAATAATATTATAAGCATTTAAAAATAAACCATATTTAATCATTTTGCAAACAAAGATGGATATGAAGGAGAAATGAATCAGTGGATAAAGGGAATCAAGGGGCAGGATGAGACCCCCTGTATACGTGCACTGACTCCCATGGGCAGTCTTCCCAGCATGATTATCTCAAAGGAGCCTGCTTTGTGGCTGAAGCCAAACAGGATTGCTGCAGCCACCACAAAGATGTTATTCACCAGGATGGACTTCTTCCTTGGGGAAGTGGAACATAGGGCAAGACAGGCTCTGGTTCAGTCCTGGCGAACCCTTCTCTGCAACTCCAACTAGCACCAATCAGACCTGCGGGGGAGGTGAGAACTGTTTCAAGGATTCTAAGCTACGTGAAGGAGCCCTGATGGCACAGTGGTTAAAGCGCTCAGCTGCTAACTGAAAAGTTGGTGGTTTGAACCCACCAGTCACTCCGCGGGAGAAAGATGTGGCAGTCTGTTTCCATAAAGGTTACGTAAATGGAAAAACAAACCATGCTCATGGCTAGGGAGACTAAGCATTGTGAAAATGTCACTTCTATCCAAAGCAATCTACAGATACAATGCAATCCTGATCCAAATTCCACTAGCATTTTTTTAATGAGAGAAACAAATCACCAATTGTATATGGAAAGGGAAGAGGCCCCAGATAAGTAAAGCATTACTGAAGAAGAACAAAGTGGGAGGCCTCACACTATCTGATTTTAGAACCTATTATACAGCCACAGTAGTCAAAACTGCCTGGTACTGGTACAACAGACACATAGATCAATGGAACAGAATTGAGAACTCAGACGTAAATCCATCCATTTACAAGCAGCTGATATTTGACAAGGGCCCAAAGTCCATTAAACGGGGAAAAGACAATCTCTTTAACAAATGGTGCTGGCATAACTGGATATCCATCTGTAAAAAATGAAACAGGACCCATACTTCACACCATACACAAAAACTAACTCAAAATGGATCAAAGACCTAAATATAAAATATAAAATGATAAAGATCATGGAAGAAAAAATAGGGCAACGCTAGGAGCCCTAATACATGGCATAAACAGAATACAGAACATAACTAACAATGCACAAACATCAGAAGAGAAAACTGGATAACTGAGAGCTCCTAAAAATCAAACACTTATGCTCATCAAAAGACTTCAGCAAAAGAGTAAAAAAGACAACCTACAGACTGGTAAAAAATTTTTGGCTATGACATATCTGATCAGGGTCTAATCTCTAAAATCTACAAGATACTGCAAAACTTCAACAACAGAAGGACAAATAACCCAATTAAAAAATGGGCAAAGGATATGAATAGGCACTTCACCAAAGAAGACATTCAGGCGGCTAACAAATACATGAGGAAATGCTCACCATCATTAGCTATTAGAGAAATGCAAATCAAAACTACAATGAGATACCAGCTCACCCTAACAAGGCTAGCATTAATCCAAAAAACACAAAATAATAAATGTTGGAGAGGTTGTGGAGAGACTGGAACACTTATACACTGCTGGTGGGAATGTAAAATGGTATAACCACTTTGGAAATTGATTTGGCACTTCCTTAAAAAGCTAAAAATAGAAGTACCATATGATCCAGCAATCCCACTCCTTGTAATATAACCTAGAGAAATGAGAGCCGTCACATGAATAGATATATGCACACCCATGTTCATTGCAGCACTGTTCACAATAACAAAAAGATGGAAACAACCTAGGTGCCCATCAATGGATGAATGGATAAACAAATTATGGCATATTCACACACTAGAATACTATGTAACGATAAAACAATGATGAATCCGTGAAACATAACATGGATGAATCTGGAAGGCATTATGCTGAGTGAAATTAGTCAGCTGCAAAAGGACAAATATTGTATGAGACCACTATTACAAGAATTCAAGAAAAGGTTTAAACACAGAAGAAAACATTCTTTGATGGTTACAAGGGTGAGGAGGGAGAGGAGGACACTAGATAGTAGACGAGTGTGAACTTCGGTGAAGGGAAAGCCAACACACAATATAGCAGAAGTCAGCACAACTGAACCAAAGCAAAAGCATGTAAGTTTCCTAGACACATCCACTTTGAGGGACCAAGTAGCTGGGGCTGAGGCCTGGGGACCATAGTCTCAGGGAACATCTAGGTCAATTGGTATAAGAAAGTTTATAAAGAAGATGTTCTACATCCCACTTTGGCAAGTAGCATCTGGGGTCTTAAAAGCCTGCGAGCAGCCATCTAAGGTACATCTATTAGTCTCATCCCAACTGGAGCAAAGGAGAATGAAGAAAACCAAAGATACAAGCAAAATACTAGCGAAAAGGACTAAAGGACTACATGAACCAGAGACTCCGCCAGCCTGAGACCAGAAGAACTAGATGGTGCCCGGCTACCACCAATGACCACCCTGGCAGGAATCACAATGGAGAATCGTAGACAGAGCAGGAGAAAAATATAGAACAGAATCCAAATTCACGTAAAAAGACCAGACTTACTGGTCTGACAGAGACTGGAGGAACCACCAAAACTATGCCCCCGGGTGCTCTGCTAACCCAGAACTGAAAACATTCCTGAAGCCCACTTTTCAGACAAAGATTAGACAGGCCTATAAAACAAAAAATAACACACATGAGGAATATGCTTCTTAGTTCAGTCAACTATACGATACCAAACGGGCAGCTCCTGTGCAAAAGCAGGACGAGAAGGCAGGAAGGCACAGGAACTGGACGATTGGACACAGGGAACTCAGGACGGAAAGAGGGGGCATGCTGTCACATTGTGGGGATTGCAACCAATGAAACAAAACAATATATGTATAAATTTTTGAATCAGAAATTAACTTGAGCCTCAACTTTTACCTAAAGTATAATTTAAAAACAAAAGAAGAAGAAGAAGAAAAGATTACAGCCTTGGAAACCCTATCGGGCAGTTCAACTCTGTCCTATAGGGTTGCTATGAGTCAGAGTCGACTCATCAGCAACTGGCTTGGTTTATTTAGCCTACCACAGTTGGGAGAGATGTCTGGATTGGGAGGAGGCCAGGCCCTCGTCTGGGAATATATGCTGAATTCGAATTTTCAATTCCTTCCCTTTATGTTTCTGTCAGTACCATCATCCAGGGACACACTGGACCAGGTGTCATGGGATGCTCCCTCTTCTTTGCTGGAAGAGCCCCAAATTTATTTGGGAATGGCTACCCCACATAGTTCAGGTGTGGATACCCACTAGCCTAACTCAGACATAGTATCCCATTCTCCATGCTAGTAATTCAGTTCTTAGCAGTAAGACATGGGCCTCTTCTGAAGGTTCTTTTCTTTCTGCTAGAGTTTAGGCCAGGAAGAAATCCCCCTTCTGCTAGATGTTGCATCTGAGGGAGGCACTTGGAACTGCTGATGCTTCCCAACTACAAACCTAAGGACAAAGCTGACATACAGTGGAGACTGCAGCTAAGGGGCTCTCAAGACCAGCTCTCGAGTACTGATGGAGCTCTGAAGTCACCCACCCACAGACTTCATGTTGTGTGAGATGAAAGATCTCCTATTGTAAACCAATGTCACTGAACAATCTTCGTAGAAATTGTTGCATGGGAAACTAAACTGCTCTGTAAAACTTCACCAAAAACACAATAAAATATCCAGGAAGGTAGGCTTATATTGGTCCAACTTGGGTCACATGCCTACACATTAAAAAAAAATCTCCTATTGTAAAACAGAAAAAAACTCCTGTTGTTTTAGCCAGTTGAGTCCTGGCTTTCTGTTATTTGCAATTGGAAATATCCTAACAGATACACCTATTAATTACACAAACATGATACTCATGCAATTTTGAATCCAACCAAGGAAGTTACATCAGTGAAAGAAGGGCTGATGCTCATGGAATGCATTATTGTGTTGTGAATCCCATCATTCAGAAGCAGATGGCCTTAGAGTGTAATAACCTACTGAAGACCCTACACAAGTGAACCACCAAGCCCACTCAACAATAAAGATCTGGGTCATCCCAATGCACAAAGAGCTTCTGCCAGTTGAAGTGCTGACCTGAGACAAGAGGGAAACTGGAGGATGGAGGTCACAAATACAAGCAAAAGCTTTGTGACCGGTTGCAAAAACAAGGAGTAGAACCTCTACCTGTATTTCTAGACTTTCTGGAAATAAATTCACTGCTTTCCTTTTCCTTAATTTTTTCTTACTATTTATCCTTTTTTTCTCATCCTACAAAAAAAACAAAAAACCAAACCCATTGCTGTCGAGTCAATTCCAACTCACAGTAACCCTATAGTACAGGGTAGAACTGCTCCATAGGGTTTCCAGGGCTGTAATCTCTACAAGGAGCCCCAGTGATGTAGTGGTTAAGAGTTTGGCTTCTAACCAAAAGGTCAGCAGTTCAAATCCACCAGTCGCTCCTTGGAAACCCTATAGGGAAGTTCTACTCTGTCCTATAGGGTAGCTATAAGTTGGAATTGACTCAATGGCAACAGGTTTGGGGTTTTCTTTTTGGTTTAATCTTTACAGAAGCAGATTGCCACATCTTTCTTCTACAGAGCAGCTGATGGGTTTGAACCGCCAACTTTTTGGTTAGCAGCAGAGCACTTTAACCACTGTGCCACCAGGGTTCCTTTTCTCCTCCTATAGAGTAGTTAAATTTACCATTGTGTGTAGATTGCCCAATATCAAGACAGGTTAACTGCAGAGCTGCCTGAAGAATGGTCATCATCTGGAAATCCTGTGCTGAGAAAGAATACCTCCCTTATATTGCCCCTGGTGGCTATGGCAAGACAATGCTCTGAGTGGTCTCACTCAGGGAGGGGTGATACATAAACTGCTGTATATGGGATGATTGGATAATGTTAGCTGGGGGCACTTATGTAACTGAATATATGGGAGAAAGGAGTTGACGTATGCTGAGCAAAGGGGTGGACTGTGGAAACCACTTGTCTTTTCTACCCAGCATTGCTTCACTCCCATTCCTTCACAGGTATAGGCATGATGCAAGTTGTACCAATGCAAGCCTGCTTTCCTGGATTCTGAATCTTGAATGTAAATAGTTGAAGACAGAATGTGGTTGGAACTGAGTACACTGAAGACATTTCCTCCCCAGAAGGAAATTCCAAAAGTTCTGGCTATTGAGATCTTCAGCACTGCCTTGATTCCTGACCTTCTCAAGGCATGGGTTTTAAACACTTCCTTTCATTCTGAGCCTCCCCAATATCCTTTCAGTTATTACAATTTTTTGTTAAATTAGTCAGAGGTCATTTCTGTTGTTTGCAATCCAAGAACTGCATCAGTTAGATACAAGGGGAAAATATGAGGTCTGGGGAAAAAAATACATGTTTAAGGTCAAATAAAGAGTCCTGGGTAGTGCAAACAATTAAGCACTCGACTACTGAACAAAAGATTCATGGCTTGAATCCACGCAGGGGCACTGTCATGGATTGAATTGTGTCTCCCCAAAATATGTATCAATTTGGCTAGGCCATGATTCCCAGTATTGTGTGGTTGTCCACCATTTTGTGATCTGATGTGATTATGCTATGTGTTGTAAATCCTAACCTCTATGATGTTAATGAGGCGGGATTAGAGGCAGTTATGTTAGTGAGGCAGGACACAATATACAGGATTAGGTTGTATCTTGAGTCAATCTCTTTTGAGATATAAAAGAGAGAAGCGAGCAAAGAGGAGAGGGACCTCATGCCACCAAGAAAGAAATGCCACCAAGAAAGAAAGAGCACGTCCTTTGGACCTGGGGTCCCTGTGCTGAGAAGCTCCTAGACCAGGGGAAGATTGATGACAAGGACCTTCCCCCAGAACCAACAGAGACAGAAAGCATTCCCTGGGAGCTGATGCCCTGAATTTGGACTTCTAGCCTTCTAAACTGTGAGAGAATAAATTTCTGTTTGTTAAAGCCATCCACTTATGGTATTTTTGTTATGGCAGCACTAGATAACGAAGACAGGCACCTTGGAAGAAAGCCTGATTATCTACTTCTGAAAGATCGCAGCCACTGAAAACCCTATGGAGCAGCTCTACCCTGCACACGTGGGGTCTCCATGAGTTGGAGCTGGTTTAACAGCAACAGGTTTGTTTGTTTGTTAAAGTCAAACAGCACTTGTTGGCAGATGTGGAACTAGAAACCAGAAGTCCTCCCTCGTCACACAGGGTGATTTCCTCTACTAATTCACTTGGAAATGTGAGTCTGTTATGGAGACACTCTCGGCAGAGTAAGAGTCGGGTAGGAAGTGGATCTGGGCCTGGAGCCTGCAGGGCATCTTCCTTCTCCCATTCCTCAGCCTGCAGACTGGGATGCCCCCAGTTAAGGGTGTGCAGGGGTTCCACAGGAAGCACTTCCCTCCCCAGCACGATGGCCAGGGGACCTGCAGGCAGTGCTCTGAAGAGGCCCCCCAGGGGGTACAGGAGACACGATGAGCAACCATAATAGCAGAACCAGCTGATCAGGCAGTGGCTTACCTGTCCGTGCCCGCCAGGTTGCACTGGTGAACTCCTGAATGTGCTGTGGCCATAGATGCCAGTCAGCCTCTTGGAAAAGGGACTCCACAGACAGGCCTTCCCCCCACAGGCCTGAGGGTCTCTGCAGAGCAGGCACCGAGGCTCCTGAGCAGTCCTACCCATCCTGAGCAGTAACAAACTTGACCGAGAGCCCACTGTGTGCAGGCACTGGGCTGGCTTCTTCCACACACAATGCCTCCCTTAGCTTAGTGCTGGGCATTCTGTGTTGGCCCTCCAGGTCCTCCATGGCCCCTTCCCACCCTGCTTATGCACTAGAAGCTGACCTTACAGGTAACATTGTGTTCCCCTGCTGACTGGCTTTGTTGGACTTGGCCAATGGCAAGCCCCAGCAGGACATTCAAGGATACAGGAGATGGAGGAGGGGTATTTGTTCTCCTGGCTCCCTCCCTGTGAAGTCACCTTGGCCTGGCTGTGACTCTTGACCAAAGATCACCGCTCCTTCTAAGGGGGCCTACTCCACATGGTTATTTCCTTCTGGATTCCATAATTGCTTCTTCCACTTGTCTCTTTGGGGGCAGGGGTGGTAACAACTCCAATGTGACTAAATCCACTTTACTGCATTCTCTCCTGCCTTATGTGTTCTCAGAGGCCCTGGTTGGTGCAAACAGTGAATGCAGTCAGCTGCTAACCAAATGTTGGTGGTTGAGTCCACCCAGAGGCACCTCATAAGAAAGTCCTGGTGATCTACTTACAAAAAAATCAGACAGTTCTACTCTAACGTATGGGGTCACCATGAGTTGAGATCAACTTGACGGCAACTGGTTTGGTGTTCTCTATGCCCCATTCAATGCTTTGTAAATCATTCTTTGGTATCTAAACCTGCTTGACTTCTCCTGAGTGTGTCATCTGTTTCCTTGGGACCCTGACTGGGACAAGCCCTCACAAGTGCTCTGATGGATACACATTTGTGGTGAAATGAGTTCCTTTATGTGGCCTTTTGCCTTGGTTCTCTGGAAAAACAGCTTGGGAAATTTTTTTCCTTAAATTCTAAGGAGTTACCTTTGCCCTAGTTCTTTGGAGAAACTACTTGGGGGACCTCCCAGAGTGCTTTCTACCCTAGATGGTTTGTTACTTTTGCCCAGGGGAGGAGGAGGTGTCTGCTGGTAGAAAATGTTACTTTTGCCTAAGACCTGACTTGATTGATATCTAATAGACTTGTGACTCACCCAAAATGATTGGCAGGGCCACAATCTTGCGAGGGATTGCTCAACTAACTACTCAAACGTTGTTGTTGTTGTTGTTGTTGTGTGCCACGGAGTCGATTCTGACTCATACGGACCCTGTATAACAGAGTAGAACTGCCCCATAGGGTTTTCTAAGCTGTAATCTTTACAAGAGCAGATCACCAGGTCTTTTCCCTGGCAGAGCTGCTGGTAGATTCAAACTGCCAGCCTTTGGTTAGCAGCCAAGTGCTTAACCATTATGCCAATCCTACCCAATAGGATTGAATGACTTGTGGTCCATGAAGGGATGGGTCGGTTTGTGGTCCTGCTGGAAGGGCTGTGCCTTGAAATTGGCAAGGAGTTTGCTTATATAAGCAGCCAGCCCTACAGAGGTTTTTAGAGAAAAGGCAAGGAGGGAACCTCAAGACCAAGAAGAGCCTACAGTAGAGCAGTTTTTAACCAGGGCTCCTGCTAGAAGAACCTCCTAAAAGTGTTGTAATCTGGGTCAAGGGCTGTAATACTGAAGACAGCGAGAGGCCCGGAAGGAGCTCTGTGGCATA
Organism: Trichechus manatus latirostris; assembly: GCF_000243295.1. Lineage (NCBI taxonomy): Eukaryota > Metazoa > Chordata > Mammalia > Sirenia > Trichechidae > Trichechus > Trichechus manatus. The sequence continues at coordinate 1,871,124 of NW_004444093.1, read as the reverse complement.
GTTGGCAACGACAAGCCCGGAAGGGTCCCTGAGACAAAGCCAGCTGTGAGGGCAGAAAGCTGCTGCTAGGAGAGCAGCAGCTGAGCAAGTTGATATACTGGCTATGAGCTGGGCCTGTTAGCAGTGGAAAAGCCAATGGATGGGAGGCTGAAGGCAGAGAGGCCAGCACGGCTAAGAGGGGACATACACGGCCGAGAGAAGGGCCTGCTTGCACGGCTGAAAGAAAGGCCTGCTTGTATGGCTGAGAAGGGCCTGCTGGCATGGCTGAGAGGCCTGCTAGCATGGCTAAGAGAGCAGCTGAGAGAGCTGTCCTGGTTGGAAGCTGTCCTACACTGAAAAAGGGAGTGATATGCTCTCCACCTTGCGGGAGACTTCCAAACCTCACCTATGTTCTTTCTGATCCTGATCTTGAGTGTTCCTGTTACTTCCAAGTTGATCCTGATCCTGAGTTGTAGCCTGTTACTTCTCTAATAAACCATATAACTGTGAGTATGGTCTGTGAGTTCTGTGTGGTCATTGCAATGAATTATTGAACCCAGCAGAGAAGCAGAGAGTGATGTGGGGTTACAGCTAGTGTCGGAAATGATGAAGAAGTTGGAGAGTGGAGGTATGTCTGATGTCTACCTCATACGGATCAGCTCTGTGCTATCTTGATTCACATCTCTCATGAAATTGATGATTTATTGTGCTAGATTACAACATTACTTTGTCTATTGTTAAGACTGGGAATTAGGCCAGGGGAGGTGAAGTAACTTGCCCATGGCCTCAGCCACAGGTCAGCGATGCACCCAGGTGGTTTGGACTCCAAGCCTCACTCTCTCCATTCCCCCCACCCCCGCCACCAGCTTCCATTTTAGGAAAGTGAATGGAAGCCAACAGGACAGGATGGACTGTGCATGGGGAACACCAGGACCCCTTCCCTTGGTTGAAGATGAAATGTCCACATCGAGCTGGTCTTAGGCCTCCCAACAGGGCGTGAGGGAGGGCAGTGGGTTCAACTGTTTGTGGTTCTCCCTGCACAGGTCAGTTCGAGTGTTGACTGACAGCCCAGTGCCCACAAAGCCATTCTGCTGGGAGGGCCTGTTTGGGGAGCTGAACCAGGGCCAGCCTCCTTAACCTTGGCTGGAAGCCCACAAGAGTGATCATTCAGGAAGCAGGGGGACTTCCAAACCCAAGAAAGGCCTGTGTGCAGGGACTTTAATGGCCCAGGGGAGACCCGGCCTAAGGGTGCTGTGTTGGGGGGGGGGCTGTGATGGCCCAGGGGAGGTATGGCCTGTGTGCACAGGCTGTGATATATGATGGCCCAAGGGAGGCACAGCCTAAGAGTGTTCTGCCACCAAGGACTCCTCTCCAGCCTGTGAGTCTACACTGAGTGGGCACTTGAGCACTCGCTGAATGAATAAACAAACAAATGAGTGCAGCCAGCTGGGACCTCCCTTTCTAAATCCACTTATTCCATACATGGTAAACTGGGTGGCTATCATTGTTTCTGCCCAGAACATGCTCCCATCCCCCACTTTCCTTTGTGGGAAATTCTCTCCCACTTGTAATTGCAACCCCTTGTGTTCCCATAGGAGCCCTGGTGGTGCGGCAGCTAAGAGCTCAGCTGCTGACCAAAAGGTCAGCAGTGCTAATCCACCAGCCACTCCTTGGAAACCCTGTGGGGCAGTTCTACTCTGTCCTGTAGGGTCACTATGAGTCAGAATCAACTCAGTGGCAATGGGCTTGGTTTTGATTGGTGTTCACATAAAGGTGATCACCTAATCCAGAACTGGCCAATCTGAGGACTCCAACCTTCTGGCCACATGATTGGTCTAGGGGTGGGCATGTGATCCAAAGCAGCTAATCAGAGTCCTCCCTGAGTTTTCTACCAGAGCTAACAGGGAAGACTTATTTGGGGGGACCTAGCTGGCAGGAAAATGAACCTGTTGACCACAGCCTGCTTGCCCACTGGATGGAGGATGGGGTGAGGCAGGGCAAGCAAGTCACCTGTCCTGTCCTACGGCCTGGTTCCTGCAGCTCTGCCCTCCATGCTGTGGGCAAGCCAACACCCTTCCCAGCTGGTGGCCCAACACACACCCTTTTACTGAAGCCAGTTCTAGTGGGTTTCTACCACTGTGACTAAAGAGGCAACCTCTCCATAGGCACTCACTGCACATGGGCCAGGCAAGTGCCAGGGGGTCCAAGATGACTCAAATGCCGAGAGACCTCAGCAGGAGAGACGAGACAGGGCACACTAACCCACACAAGACCTGCAGTGACGGCAGCCATACAAAGCTGGGGGAGAGGTATTCCAGCAGAGGGGTGCTGAAGAAAGGCTTCACGGTGGTTGAGGTATTTGCAGTGGTACATGAAGGACTTCTGGGAGAAGGCTTACAGGAAGGATGGGGCCATGGTATCTGTGGAACTGCACTTAACCTGCTTGGGTAGCAGGGTTGGGGCATGAATGTGGGAGATATGTGGACAGGTGATCCCAGGAGGTCTGGAACTCAGGTGGGTAAGTCTGTCTACTCCTGCAGGCACTGAATGTTTCTGGGCACAGGAGTGACTTGAACAGATTGAAGGGATCCAGGAGGGGAAAGGCTGAAGGCAGGGAGCCAGTGATCGGGGGGAGATGAGGGCCTGAATGGGGGCTGTGGCAGAGAGAATGGGGGGAAACAGCTGGATTCTAGAGGCAGTTAGGAAAGAATTGGTGTTTGCAGGAGGGAGGGAAGAATCAAGGCGGCCCCCAGGTTCCTGGGCGGGTCCCTGGGTGAGTGGCGGAGTAATCGCTGAAATCAGGGACAAAGGACACATGGGTTTGGGAAGGATGCAGAGCTCACCTGGAACCTGCTGGATGGCCCAGTGGAGGTGGATCTGTGGGCGCAAATGCCACCAAGTGGACGCTGGGCTGCAGCCCTGAAGTGAGCAGCTGCAGACCCTCCCCCAGCACCCACTCAGACAGTGAGTGCGTACGGAAGGTACATACCAAGGTCGGGGCATTGATGATGGAGAGGTTGTAGCCAAATTGAAATGTCCCTCTGATGCCGGCTGCACAGATGGTCAGGAGCAGGACCCTGCCCTGAACCTGAGAAGAGAGGGGAGGACACTGAGTGACCGATGACAATCTCTACCTCCCTCCCCGGCCTGGAAACTACAGTTCCCAGCATTGCAATTGACTTGAACTAGGCAATGATGTCACCACTTCGCAGATGAGGAAACTCAGTCCCAGAGAAGAGTCACCTAGGTCACAGGGCTGGCAGGCAGCGGCACCCAGACGTCTGCTCTGAGAGTCCACCCTTGAGTCTAGGGCTCCATCTCCAGTCTAGGGCTCCACTCCCTTAGTTTAGGACTCCACCCACTGAGCCTAGGACTCCACCCCCTGAGCCTAGGGCTCCACCCCCTGAGTCCAAAACCAATCCCCACTCCATCCTCAGTGCCCCACCTCCACCATTTTCCTGAGATGGAGAGCAGCTCCGTGGCCAGAGGCAGGGCTGCTGTCTTTCGGGAGGACAATCCCCTGGGCTGGGACCCCAGTTAGTGAAGCCCTCCCCCCTGGCAGCAGGAGAGGCCGTCCTCGAGCAGTTCTCTTCAGCCTCAGCAAGACATTCTCCTACTGAGTGGCTGGGCTCCAGGAGTCTGAGCTGAGCCTCCTCGGCCTGTTCTCAATTGGAGTTGTGGAGAAGCCACATGGACCTACAGGAGTAGGGGCTGGCGGGCATCAAGGAGGCGCCTGCGGAAGTGTTTGGGTCCTGTTGCTTCCTCAACTGGACACAGGGATAGTAATGCCTACTTCCAGGCTGGGATGCAGCTGGAGGCACATGTGTGCCACACACACCTGGTGCAGTACAGGGCAGTTCTTCATCCTAGTGCAGTCTCCTTGGAGACAGGGAAAACTCCTCCAGGTTCCCAGCCATGCTGGGGACTCAGTGCCCTGATGGCCTCTCCCATTCAGTTGTTAATTTTTTTGTGGATTCACAATTCTATTTATATTTTTCTTATATAACTTTTAGTTACAAAATAACACGCTCATTAAACCTGTTTTAATTCATTTATACCAAAAGTTCTCCACTCCCTCAGAGACCTGGAAATTAACTGCTTCCCTCAGATACTTTCCTAACACTCACAAAGTATTAGATTTTACAAAAAAACAAATCACTGAGCTTTTCCCAAGAAACTACACTGCCTTTCTTGTTCTGGTAAATCACCAAGCAGACTTAAAGTTCTTCAAATCAGTTTATTATTATTTGTTTTAATACTTAAATATAAATTTCATGGCAGAGGATGCTTGGCTAAAGGCTTTCTGAGGAATTTCTAGAGCCTGCTGGGCCAGGAACTGTGCCGGGGATGCAGATACAACCAGGAGAAGACAGAAGTGGCCAGTCCTCACCATCAGGGGACATACTGTCCTGAGGGGGGACAGGCATCCAGAGGGCAGGACCTTACCAAAGGTCTTGCCACAGGACGGCAGATAGAGGCCCCACAGGCCGGCCAGTGTTCCCATAGGCCAAAGCAACTTCCTTCTAAGCCGGAAGCCCTAGGAGGAAGCCAAGTGAGAACCCAGGAGTCTGGCCCCACCCACCCCGTTTCAGCTCCCTGTGCGGCTACATGGAGGTAAGAACTCCATTCTGATAGTGGATCCTCCAGAAGGAGTGGCATGGTGTATGATGACAGGTGAGCACATGAGCTGACACATCTCCAAGTCAGCAGGGAATGATGTAATTCAATGAGATCATGCAGGCAAACTGCCTAGTACTGTGCCTGGTCATGGTAATGATGATGATGATTAATTCAGTGAACAAATGTTTACTGCCTCTCCACTATGGGCAATAAACGTACTGTGTGCTAGGCATAGAGCATTGAACAGAAAAGACAAAATCCAGGACCTCACCGGAAAAGATAGGCAATAAAACGAACAAGCAAAATATATACTATGTTAGCTGTTGCTATGGGGAGACATAAAGCAGGAAGTGTGACAGGGAGTGTTTGGAGACAGTGGTGCTATTTTAAATACAGGGGTAAGGGAAGACGCCCTGAAAAGTGATGTTTGCACAAAGACTTGAAGGTGAGGTAAAGCGCCAGGCAGATATCTGAGGGAAATCAGTCCAGGTGTCAGATGTGGGGGTGGGGGGGACCACAGATGGACAATGAGGGCTTTCTCTTTCTATTCCGGCAGTCCTCATTCCCTCTGTCAAGTTGGACACCAGGTGGAAGCTCAAAGGAGGCATGGAGATGAGGGTTGAGGAGAGAGGAGAGGGCGGGGAAACAGTCAAAGGAGGCGGCAGCCGGCCAGGATTGCAGTGCTGGGGTGTGTCTGGCTGCGGGAGGACCCGGGGGCGATGCAGGCAGCGCGTGGGATGCTCGTCTGGGCTGCCGCCCGTCCGCAGACGTGTGACCCCGTGTGACCTCTTGTAATCTGGTCCTGGCCCACGGGCCAGGCCTCGGCGTGCACACCTGCTTGTGCTCATCTGAGCCCAACACCTAACTCCACTACATACGAGCACACGGTATTTGTGTACGTGTGACGCCTTCGCTATGCCTTCCCGGGCTTCCACGCGGGACAGCAACCCCGCATCTGAAACACTTGGGTCAGGTGGGGTTCGCAATTCAACCCTTTCCAGGTCACAGGCGGAAAGGAGTGCAAAGACATTGCAGCAGCATTCAGGGCAGAGGGCCGGGCGGGGGTCGCGAGGCCCCGCGGCGCTGCGGCCCTGCCTGGCCACCCGCTTCAGGAGCTGCGAGACAAAGCCACCACACTCCGCGATCCCGCAGTAGCCCAACGGAGGGGCGCATGCGCGCGGAGGGCAGGGCGGTGCGGTAATTCCGAGATCCGAAGGGAGAGGGAGAAACCAGCGCACGCGCGTTGGACGTTTGAGAAGAGCAAACCAATTAAAGGGCGGAAGTGCCGCCCCAGCGCAGTGGTTGCTGAGGGCGCTGTAGGGAGTTGAAGGCTAGCGTAAAGCTTACCCAAGCTGGGCGCACGGCCGATACACTCACGCAGGCGCAGTAACGCACAGAGAGAGCGACTGAAGCGCACGTGGAGGCGTACAGGGTGGTAAAGAGGGCGTGGGGAGAGTGGGGGAGCCGCGTGTGGGTCATCTTGGTCGGTGGTCGTGAGGGCGGGTCCTGCGCATCCTGCATTTCACTCCTTCTGCGGCTCGCAGGCTGAAACGCCACTCACTCTTCACCGGCCGTGCAGACCGGAAGGGGCTCTGGTCTGAGGTCATCCCGGCCAGTCCCCTGCAGCAGCCCCCACAGGCCCCAGCGGGCGGCACGGACGCCCCTTCTCGACCCTGCGTCCACTGCTCCCGCAGCCGCCTCCAGAAGGAATCCCTGCGGCTGCCTGCCTAGCCCCCCAGGCATCCCGCCAACCCCCCCTACGCCTTTCGTCCTCTAACTCTGATCCAGCGCCCTACCCTTCCCCCCCATTCCACACAGCTCCCCATACGGTGCCTCTGGGCCCGGAAATTTCTTCCCCACTCTCACCCCCGTCCCAGGGGTCCCCACTCTTTCCCCAGAGGTGGGGCCGGACCAGCAGGGACCGAAAGGCGGACCCACCAGTCATTGAAGCGCCGTCATCTGTCCGTTCTGCGCAGAGCCGGTCTCCGGTTGCTGCCAGGGGAATCTATGGAGGTGAGGAACCACAGGGTCCACTGAGCCGGATTAATCTTTATTTCTCAGGGCTCCTCAGGCTCTGCATGGAATCCAGGAGTCGGACAAAGGCCAAAATGAAACCAACTTGGCCAGAAATGCTGTGGTCATAGAAACACAGCTGAGAGTGACCTTAGTAAGTCATAGGAGCAAACTGATAGGACACACACCCGAATGGGTCCTGTAGTACATCGATTGCTCCTGCTTGGCTTTTGTTTGATTTTTGCTTGTCTGAACTTTCCATAGGAGACCTGGTGGCGCAGTAGCTAAAGCGCTGGGCTGCTAACCAAAAGTTCGGCTGCTCAAATCTAGTTAGTTGTTCCAGCCTGAGAAGATGTGGCTGTCTGCTTCCATAAAAATTTACAGCCTTGGAAACCCTATGGGGCAGTTCTACTCTGTGCTGCAGGGTCACTATGAGTGGGAATCAACTGGACAGTAGTGGGTTTTGGGGGTTATGAAACTTTCCATAATTTCTAAAAACACTGTGCATTTTTTAAAATATTTATTTTTGGTGAAAGTATACATAGCAGATCATACTCTCATTCAACAATTTCTACATGTACAGTTCAGTGACATTGGTTACATTCTCACTATCTCTCCCCCATATTGTTTCATCATCATTGATTTTGACTCACTGCCTCATAAACTACTGGTCTGTGCTTTACGGTTACTGTTGTCAGTTTAATCTGATATAAATAATTCTTTAAAAGAGTGCAATGCTCAAGGCAAACTGCTAAACTGTTTAGTTTGAAGATGCCTTCAGATGTAGTTTTCAGTTCAAGGTTCAAAATTTTTCTCAGGGCAAAAGATTTAGGGGTTCCTCCAGTCTCAGTGGGTCTAGTAAGTCTGGATTCTATAAAAAATTGTAAGTTCTGTTCCACATTTCCCCCCTTTTGATCAGGACTCATCTGTTGAGTCCTTGATCAAAATGTTCAGTAATGATAGCCTGGGACCATCCAGTTCTGATCTCAGACAAAGGAGGCAGTAGTTCATGAAACACCATGCATGTTTAAAGAAAAATACAAAATATTAGCAGTTGTCATGAATGGGTATTTGATTGCATTTTTTTTTTTGGCATTTATTGAGATAATTATTTGGTTTTCCTCTAATCTGTTTATGAGATCAGTTAAATCAGATTTTTCTAATGGTTAAATCATCCACGAATTCTTGGAGTAAACTCAGCTTGCTCATAATGTTGTTATTGTTGCTGTTAGCACAGTGTTGGTTTCAACCGCTAATATTTAAATAGGTTTATTTTTTTAAAAACAATCATTGCTTCCCACCCCCCCGAAAAATGCAGTGTTTTCTGGAAATTACAGAAAATTCAGACAAGGAAAAATTAAACACAAACGAAACATGAGCAGTAGGTATACTCGAGGACCCATTCTGGTCTGTGTTCAGATGACTTCTTCAGGACATTTTCAGCTCCAGGTTTCTGTGACCAAAGAAATGGGGCAGGGATGACGTCTTCACACTGCTTCTATTCAACCTTGTTCTGATGAGTCTAGTCAGCATAGTAAAAGCTGAAAAGGAACTATATGGCATAAAAGTCGGAAAGGAAAGAAAACTGTCATTCCAGACAATATGATTGTCTAATAGAAAACCAAAAGAATTTATAAGCAACCCATTAGAATTCATAAGACTAGACTAAGGTTGCTGGATAGAAAATCAATATACAAGATCAAAACGTAGTTTGAAAAGGATAACACAATAGAACAAAAAAGAAAGTACTTACCATTTTAACAACATATGCATGATCTTTATAAGGAAAATTATAAAACTGTATTGGAAAACTTAAAGGAAGACCTAAATCAAAGGACATATATTCATAGATTAGAAGTGTCAACATAATAAAGATACTAGTTCAGTCCACATTAATACATAGATTCAGTAGGATGACAAATCCCCAGTGGGTTGTTTTTGTGGAATGTAGCAAGCTGATTCTAAAATGTATATCAAAGACCAAGGACAAAGAATAGCCAAGATAATTCTGAAGAAGGGGCTGGTCCTGACAGATATTAAGGCTTATTTAAAACTGTAGTAATTAAGACAGTGTGGTATTGGCCCCAAACCAAAAAAACACCCCATTGCTGTCAAGTCAATTCCAACTCACAGTGACCCTATTGGACAGGGTAGAACTGTCCCGTAGGGTTTCCAAGGCTGTAAATCTTTACGGAAGCAGGAAGCCACATCTTTCTCCTGCAGAGTGACTGGTGAGTTTGAACTGCCAACCTTTCGGTTGGCAGCTGAGCACTTTAACCACTGTGCCACCAGAGCTCCAGGATATACAAAAAGACCAGTGAAACCAACAAAACCATGAAACAGACCTGCCCATATACAGAAACTTGACACATGGCAGAGAGATACGGAAGATCAGTGTGGAAACATGGACTAATAAATGGTGTTGGGACAAATGATTATCTATGTGGGGAAAAAATAAAATTGAATCCCTACTTCACCCCCAAACACAAAAATCACTCTGCGTGCATACAGACCTATGCAAAAAGCAAACTGTAAATGTTTTAGGAAAAAACAATGTTTTTATAACCTCTGGATAAATAAGGATTTCCTAAACAAAATAACAAAAGCACAAACCACACGGGTTTCTTATGAGGATTTAACCTCATTAAAACTGTGTAAGAAGACACCATAAAAAGGTGAAACTAAAAACTACTGACTAGGAGAAGGTAGCTATAAACTTACGACCAACACAGGGCTAGTATTCAGAATAAAGAATTTCTACCTATCAATAAGGAGAAAAAATGGGCAAAGGCTATGAGGAGGGAATTTCCTTTTCAGAGGAAATTGAAAGTGGCCAAAAAGTGAATGAAAAGATGCTCACTTGCATTACCTATCAGGAAAAGCAAACTCAGTCCACAACAGCATGTTGTTTCACAGTCCACAGACTGCTGACAGCTTAATTTTGACGATGCCAAGTGTTGGTGGCGATCAGTTGGACTGCTCAAGTGCTGCTGCTGAAAATATAAATGGTGCAACAACTCTGGAGAACAATTTGGGCACATCTACTGAAGTTAAAGGAGTCCTAGGTGGCACAAACAGCTAAACGCTGGACTACTAACCACAAAGATTGGCTGTTTGAACACCCCCACCCCCTGGCACCTCAGAAGAGAGGCCTGACAATCTGCTTCTGAAAGATCACAGCCTTGAAAACTCCATAGAGCAGTTCTACTCTGCACACATGGGGTTGCCATGAGTCGGAATTGACTCGAGGTATGGATTTGTATTTTTTTAGTCAAGTCGAAGTTGCACATACTCCTAGCGATTCCAACAGTTCCACTCCTGGGTTTGCCTTGGAGAAACTCTTAATCCCATGCTCAAGAACTTCGGTTCACAAATGCAGCATTGTTTGTAATATGAGAAAACTGAAAATGGCCCAAATGTTAATCATGAGGAAAATGGAGAAATAAATGTGAAAAGCACTGTACTAGAGGAACAGTGTCTGCGTGGATGAATCAGTGCTGCCTGGGTAAAACTGCAGAAAGATGTGTACACTATAGTGCCTTTATATTCAGTTTGGAAATACAAAACCACACTTTATGTAGGAATACATGCATATGCAGTAAAAGCTTCCGGGTGTACAAGGGGGTGATTAAGTACCAAAGTCAGAACTGGGTTTAACATTCTGAGTCTTAGACTGCCAGTCTGGACCCCACCGTTGATCACTGCTATGATAAAATCTAGTTGCCCCTTGTTCTCCCTGAATGCCACCTGGATGCCCTGACCCCGCCTCCCATCCTCTGTGGAGTCAGGGCCTCTATGTGTCGGTTCCCCACCCATTAACAAGCCAGGAAGCTTGAGGTTTCCCTTTGGCAAACATTAACTGGGAGTTGAACCTTGAAAATGTGAAAGTTGCGGTTGTATTTGTGGCAGCCCGGTGCTCATATACGCCGTTTGGCGCCAGGTGGGAATTTTCAATCAACACCCCAGCATGGGGGCAGGGGGTTCAGCTTCTCGTACAGGGTCCGAGAGACTCAGAGAGGTCGAGTGCGTACCCGCGTCCCTTCTTCCGCACCACCCTGCCGCCCTGCTGCGGCTGGTCTTTCTTCGCCTGCCCAGCCTGCCGTGGTCCGCTGCGGCCTGGCCGACGCCAGGGCAAGGGCCCAGCGACCCTGGGACCTGCCGGCCTCTCGCGGCAGCCCCGCCAAACTGGGCAGGAAGTGTTGGAGGCGCAAGTTGAACACTCCCTCACTCCTCTGGCCCTCGGCTTCCCGCGTTTGAGTCTCACCTAGTCTTTCCAGGTGATTAGGCGGGGAGGGGTAGCCTGCGCACGGCCACCAGCTGCCCAGGTACGGCGTGGCCTACGACCAGTCGCGGGTAGCGATCCTCTCCCCCGCCTCACAGGACCCCACCCTCCATCCTCCTTCCTACACCCTGGTCTCTTGCTCTGCTGATGGGAAACTGGGGCCCAGACCGGGCAGGGTCGGCCCCCGGCACACAGCAGAAAGCAGGAAAGCTGCACACCCTAAAAACCACCAATACGGCGAGGCGGTTGGGCGATATGGACTCTCACCCACCGGGCAGCGGCCCGCCGCCTCCGACCTGGCGCGCCCCAGAAACGCCCACGCCCGTGACCAGGCCTGGGGACCAGGCCTCGCGCACGATGGACATTCCAGGGATTCGGCCTCTTGACCAAGACTTTCCAGCCCTCGGCCCCTCTTTCAGCCCTCTTCCGGTCCCCCATTCAGCACTCCTTGGGCTTCCCATTCAGCCCCCGGTCCCGGCTGCCCATTCTGCCTTGCAGGCCTTCCCCCACTGCCTGGACGCCGCTGAGACCCGCTTCGGCCGCGTGGGGGGCTACAGAGCCCGGCCGCAGGGTCCCGAGGCCCGTTCTTTCCAGAAGGCTCCTTGTGGTAGTGAGACAAAGGGGCCGGTCCGGGGCCCCCACGTGGGGCGGTCCTTTCTCGGGGGCGCTGCCACTTTCTGCCTCGTCGCCCCCACCCTCTCACCTCTGGGCACAGGAGTCCTGGCAGTGGCCCCGGGCCCAGGCACTGCCCTGCCACAGCGCCCTGGTTGATTTCAGGTCCTTTGCACCTTGTACCCATCTGTGCCAGGTGGGCCAGACCCCTCCCCACCCCGGGCGTGGGGCAGGAGTCTGGTTGCTCTGGCTGGACCCCAAGACCCTGGCCTCTCCTCCAGCTCAGCCCAGCAGGCCTATCCATCCTTGTGGGGAGTGGTGGGTAGGCCCCAGACAGGCTGAGCCGCTCTGGGGCCAGCCTCTTGGCCTCTCTGAGCCTCAGTTTCCTTATCTGGAGTTGAGAACTCTAGTTTATAGAGTGAGATTGCTGCTCTGCCGTCCTTTGAAGCCCTCTCCCTGCAGCCTTCACATTCCTCCCATGTGGACCAGCACCCCTGCCTCACACCAGGAACCTCTAGAGGGTGAGGCCTAAAATCTGGAGGCCCCCTGTGGACTCTAGGCTCCTCTCCCTGCCATTGACCTGGGGTACCAGGCTGCAGTTGAGCAGTGAGCCGTCACCAAGAACAGCAGGACAGCCCCAGGCTCCTGTGATTCTGAACAGCCACTTCCTCTCTCCCAGCCTGGGTTTGCTCCCTAAAATGGGTCATAACAGCTGACCTGCCCAGTGCACTTGCTGTGCTTTCAGGCCCCTGGGTGTGTCTGTCCGGCCTCCCTGAATTGGGCATCTGGAGGGCAGGGACCCAGACCTACTCTCATGTAGGGTGGGTGACCGTGGGGCTACAGCCTAATATGATGTCCCAGCCAGGGAGGCTCCTGCAGATTCGGCTCCCCCTCCTCCTCTGGCTGGCATTCACTCAAGTTCTGGGTCTCATTTCCAAATTAACGGTTCAGGAAAAAAAAAAAACCAACCCTGCCCCTCCTGCCTCCCTTTGATATTTGATGACTGAACAGTGGGGCTGGTTGCAAATGGGAGATTTGAAGGAAAGGAGTTAGAAGGAAAGAATGTCCTGTGGTTAGCTACTCTAAAAATACACCACGGTCTGGGCCAGCTGTGCCTACATCTGGAGGGGAAAGGCGGGGGTGTGGGGTTGGGGCAGCAGTTACACCGGAGGAGTCTGGAGCATTGATGACAGTATTCCTGGGGAGGGGGAGGCCTATCCCAGCAGGGCCCACAGGAGGGAGAAGTAGGCCCGTAGGAGCTAGGCTCTGAGTCTGGGCCAACCTGTCACAGGTTTGTAAGGTGGGAGCCAGTCCCTTCCTGGACCAGCCCTCACCACTTCATGCAAGCCCCCTCCCGCCCCCAGCCTCAGTTTCCTCAGCTGTACAGGGGGGCACACAGAGAGCTGGTTAATGCACGCCGGTTCTTCTACCAACACCCAACCGGCCCGACCGGGGAGAGCCATTAGCCAAAGCTCTGACCAGGGAGAGTTTTTTTTTTTGGGGGGAGGGGTGGTATGTGTCGTCATTTATGAATTTGTTGTTTGTTTTGTTTGCTTTCTCATTCTAAATAAATATTCACTTTTGTATTTAATTTTTCATTTGTTTTCTTTAAAAAAACAAACAACAATAAAAAAGCAGTTGCGGTCAAGTCAACTCTGACTTCTGGCATCCCCATGTGTGTCGGAGTAGAACAGCTCTCCATGGAGTTTTCAATGGCTGATTTTTCAGAAGGAGATCACCAGGCCTTTCTTCCAAGGAACCTCTGGGTGAACTCTAACCTTTTGATTAGCAGCCGAGTACTTAGCCATTTGCACCACCAAGGGGCTCCTTTCTTTAAGAGGTCCCTCCAAATTTTACAAGCTTCAGGACCCCCAATTTGGAGGAGGGAAGGGTGGGGAGAATGTCTTGAGCAAAATGTGAGTCAGGAAGTGTGGTGTCACATGGGAGGACAAGGACACCTGGGTTCTAGTTCCCTCTGGTAGTGAGCTTCCCCCTACAGTGGCTGGACAAGCCCCTGGCATGGGGTGCCTGACCCCATATATGTGTATGAGCCAGCCTGGGCTGCTTATGGGGGGCATCAGTGTATGCAAGCCAGGTGGGAGATGGGGGGAAGCCGGGGCCTTTCTGAGCCGCTTCTTCGGCCCATCAGTGGCTGAGTCACTCATCCTGGGCAGGGGCCCCCAGGGTTTGAAGACAGGTGGTACAGGCGACTTCAAGTCCACGAGGTCTTGTCACCATGTCTCATCAGTCATTGTGTCTCTGTGAGCTCCCTGCCCCTTGGCCAACCCTGCCAAGCAAATAATCTGCTTCTCCCAAATACTGCCTAGTCCTCCTGGACTCAGAGACAGCTAAGACGGGGAGGAGTCTCATCCAGACGAGCACCAGATGCTCTGGGTGGCTCTGGGCCAGAGGTGGCTTTGACATTCAGACGGCGGCCACAGCAGGAAGTGGAATTAGGGGCAGTTGCTGAGGGTTGTGACAGCTGGAACACATGCTGAGGCCGGTCCCACAGCTGGGGGCTGGACAGGGACCATTTCCTCCTGCCATTATGGATCAGCATGGAGGCAGGTTCGGCCAAGTCTCACGTTGGAGACATCCCTGAGCCCTGGTGGAGACGTCCGAGTCTATGCCTCGCTGGCCAGTTGTTGACACCCTCAGCAGGCACGTGGCTACTGGTCTCTCCTTCCCCTGGTGACTCTCCCTTATGCTCAATGAGATCTCAGTGCCCCCCCACCCCAACACCTCCAATCACCACCTGTCAGCTGCAAAGCCAGGACTGGTCCTGCTGTCTTGAGACCGCTTTAGCTGTGTGTCCTCAGGCAGTGACCTAGCCTGCCTTGTAAGATGGTGATGAGGATGAAGAGAGTCCACATGATGACTGCAGTGCAGTCTGGCATGGAGCAGCTGTCATCCTGGTCACAACTGGTTCCAACCCTGGGCTCACCCATGAACACCGTTGCCTTTGAGTCAATTCCGACTCGTAGCGACCCTATAGGACAGAGCAGAACTGCCCCATAGGGTTTCCAAGGAGTGACTGGTGGATTTGAACTGCCAGCCTTTTGGTTAGCAGCCGTAGCTCTTAACCACTTCGCCACCAGGGCTCCTCACCCATGAAAAAACAAAAACAAAACAAAAAAAACCTCCGACTCATGGCAACCCCATGTATTACAGAGTAGAACTGTTCCATAGAATTTTATTGGATGTGATCTTTATGGAAGCAAATTGCCAGGTCTTTCTTCTGCAGCGATGCTGGGTGAGTTCGAAACACCAACCTTTCAGTTAGTTAGTAGCTGAGTGTAAACTATTTGTACCACCCAAGGACCTTACCCACAAACATACTGGGTTTATTTCTGCAGTCACATTTTGCTCAAGCCATTCTCCCTACCCAGCATGCCTTCTCTTTCGTCCACCACTGTCCTGATCAGGAGCCCCCTGCCCCTGTGCCTCAGCCCCCTCCTCCATGTGACTCACTCACATGGGACCCCCCAGTCACCAGAACCACGAGGCACTCAGAACCCTAGCCAGAGGGAGAGACTTCCTGTGGGTCCCCTCTTCCTCTCCCACACCCTCAGGCCTCCACAGAAGTCTCTGATCACAGGCCAGGAGGACACGAGCAGGAAACAGGCCTGGGGGAGAGGACTTGCCAGAGTCCTGAAGAGTCAGTTCTTCCTTCATTCTCTCTTACAAGCATTTGCTCATTGTCAGGACACATTGCTGGGTAGGCTTGGCAACTGGGCATCAGCTGGCCCTCCTGTCTCACTCAACTGCCAAGCGCTCACTAGTCCTGGCTTCAACCTCCCGGACCCACTTGCTCCCTTTCCCCTTTTGGACTCTTGCTTCCACTCTTGTCCCCTCCTTTCTCCAAACAGCTGCACTGTAAAAATGGTGTGGGGGCAGTGTCTGAACTCTCTCTTCACTAGGGGAAAGGAGAATAAAGATCAACAGCCCAAGGCTGATTCCTATGAGGCAGAGGTCAGACATGTCTCCTCTATCCACCACCTTTACCAATTCTGACACCAACTGTCCCTCCCACAGCACTCTCTACTTCTCTGCTGGGTTTGATAATTCATTGCAATGGCCACACAGAACTCACAGGCAATACTCACAATTATGGGGTTTATGAGGGAAGTAACAGGTTACAATTCAGGCTCAGGAACACTTAGGATACAGTTCTTCCATCAGGATAGCCTCTTTTCAGCTGTGCTCTCAGGCACACCTCTCTCTGGCCCTAGTCCTCTGCCCTGCTCAGGCAAGTGTTACAAAACTCTTTAAGTCCCTGCCAATAAGTCCTCAGAGGCATCCTAGCTTTCTCACTCCATGGGCTAGGAAGCCCACTTCGAGGTCTCCTGCTGGTCTCTCCTGCTGGTCTCTTCTGCCAGTCTCTCCTGCCACAGTTTCTCTGCCACCACTTCTCGCCATCTTCATGGTTGCAGCTTGCTGTCTGTCTCCTGTGTCCAGGAGCTTCTCAGCACAGGGATCCCAGGTCCAAAGGACATGCTCTCTGCCGCTGGCTGTTCTTCCTTGGTGGTTGTGGGATCCTCTCTTTCCTGCCTCTGGGGTGGCTCATTTCAAGCCCAGCGGGACGGTAAAAACTGACCAGTCCCCTTGGTGGGACACAATTACCCTATCTGCATAGTCCCATCCAACCGCTTGGGTGGGGGTTACAAGACCATGGCTAGAAAGGCCACACAAAAGCAATCCATCGCACCGCAGCTGCCGTCTGGTCATGCCCCCCTCCCTGCTTAGAACCTTCTCATGGCTCCCTACTGCAGTTCAGACAGAGACCACAGCCCACCAGGCCCTGCTGGCGGCCTCCAGCCCCTCTGTAGCCTCACACTACACACAGCTCCCCTCCTTGCCCTGCCTCCTTTATGCCACCCCAGGGCCCTTGCACAGGCTGCTCCCGGTCCTGGCCTAGTCGTGCCTATTCATCCTCTCCGGCCTAAACTGCCTCTTCCCTGGACCCCTCCAGAGCCCTGCTTATTCCTGGAAAGTCCCAATTCTGCTACCAGGCTCAAGGGCTAAACCCCAGCCACCTCTTCTGCAGCCCAGGCCTGAAGCAGCCCACCTGGTGCTGCTGCTGCCTTAGGGTTCCATATTTGGTGCTAAAAATACCTTACAGCCCAGGAAGGAAGGGCCAACAGCTGGAGCCTCATTTGGCCTACCCACCCCAGCTAGGGGGCTGGGGGCCCATGTGAGGGGAAGGGGGGGGACTGTGCTCACAGACCTTGAGGAAGGCCTTTCCATCCCTCCCACCCCCAACGGAGAGGTGCTCAGGGCTGGCAAGGGGCCTTGTGTGTTGTCAAGAGGAAAGTATGAGCTGATTCTGACTCCACCATGTACACAAACACTTACCTGGCCTCTGATGCTCTGGTTCTTTAGAATACAGTACATTTAAAAATGAAGTGCTAAGGGTCCTAAGAGAAGATAGGTGAGCTGCAATCTCTCCCAGGGCAGATTAGAGAGATCTTCCTGGAACAGGGGGCATTCCCACCACCCTCTCTTCCTCCCTTCTTTTAACATAATATTTAGGTTGGTAGAGAGGAGAATGAATGAGTGAATGAACAAATGAATGAGTCGAGAGCTGGGCAGTCCCCAGGGAGAGAAGCTGAGGCCTGCAGAAGAGGTGGTGGTGGTGAGGCGTGCTAGAGAGGACAGAAAGGACTGGAAAGGTGTGTGGAGGCATCCAATGCACTTGGCAACGAGGGGCTGAGGGGGAGAGAGAGGCAGGATGACCCCAGATTTCTAGATTGTCACTGGGGACCCATGGGGTCTTTCCTCGTACATGAGGCCTGTGGGAGGAGGGCAGGTTTGGTGGGCTCAAAGGGGCTGTCCTGCCAGAGACACTGGAAGAATGAGAATGTGGACAGGGTACCTGGGGGTCTTGGGTCTCTGGCTTGGTGCGCAGGCCCATTGGGGGCTCTTTATCTCCTCAGTCCACAGCCCTCCGCACAAGAGACAGGTCTCACCATCCTGCTGCTTAGGACAGATGCCAGAATGCCCTGTGCGTCCCTAGGCCCAGGGAGCCTGTGATGTGCAGGGCTCCTCTCCACAAACAGCTGTCTGGAGGGTCCCAGGTGAGGTGGATCTGGTGTCTCCAAAGTGGCTTGCTTGGGCCCTGCCCCGCACTGGGCCTCGGTTTCCCCATCTGGGGTTCTCCCCCCTCCAACGGGAACTTCTGCACTAGGACCCAGCTGCCGTCCCCTCTCCTCCTGCCCAGCTCCAGCCTCCTAGTGATGTGCCTGTCAGCCCCCAGAGCCCCCATCCCAGCGCCTGCATTATCGAGCCCCATCAAAGGGGAGCTGAGGCCCATTCACAATGGCAGCCCCTCCTTTTAGCCCCAGCCTGACCCCAGTGGAGGGCAGGCCAGTGCCTGCCAAGCACCTGGAAGCAGGAATACCTCCCCTTCCCTGCCAACAGGAAACCTGACCGTCGCTCCCACTGGCTCCTGCTTGCTTTGCAGGTGCCCACCCTGGCATCCCGACTTCCCCCTATGCCCACTGCTATCCACTCTCGGTGTGGCTGTGTCCCACAGTCTTCCCAGCCCGCATCTCCCTGGGCTTCTGAGTGTCTTGACCCTGGAGTTCTTTCCTGCTTCAGCTCCTGGACCCAGGCCTCTTGGCCACCTCACCTGGCTGGGTCTGTCTTCTTTCCCTGACCCAGGCTGGGCTCCTTCTCTTCATCCCTTGGGCATCTCATGCAAATGCCCACAGTGCTACAAATGCCTACATTTAGACCACCTGCCCGACCTCCCTCAAAGCTACACTTGGATTTCTTAAGGGGATATCACACTGATGCCTCAGCCTCAGCAAGGCCATAACTGAGCTTTTCATCCCCAGATGTTCTAGAGGTCACCACCGGCCATCACCCTGTGGCTCAGGTCACTGCATCACCCTTGAATCCTCTACCACACCTCTAACCAGTGTGTGAGCAAGACCTACACCCCGCCCCTTCCTGCTCTCCTGGCTGCTGCCTTTCCAAGCCCACAGGCCCTTGCAGCCTCCCCTGCTCACTAATTGCCCTCTGGCCTGCTTGCAGTCTTTGGCCCACACGGCAGCCAATCAAATGTCACCTCCTCAAATGAAAGGATTAACAAAATGTGGTACGCACACAATGGAGTAGTACACAGCCATAAAAAGAAATAAAGCCCTGATGTGCGCCACAACATGGATGAACCTGCAAAACATTATACTGAGCGAAATAAATCAGTCCCAAAAGGACAGTTACTGTCTGAGCTCACTTATATGAAATATAAGCAAATACATAGAAACCAAAGATTGTTAGTGGTTACCAGAGGTTGAACGGAGGAGGGAGGTGTTGTTTAGGGGGCATTGAGTTTATGTTAATGGTAGTGGAATGATTTAGAAAAGGATAGCAAGAATGGTTGCACAACATGAAGAATGTAATTAATGTCACTTTATTGTACGTGTAGAAATTGAGATGGCTTATGTTTTGTTTTGTGTATTTTCTCCGCAATTAAAAAGATGGCCATAAACTAGGATAAAATTCTCATTTCTAAAAAAAAAAAATGACCTCCTCACAGATGCGCCCACTACGCGGCCCTCTTGCCTTCACCTGGTGCTGTGTCTGCCAGGACACTGTCCTGACGGTAAGGGACACCGTCTGTGGGTGATGCCGTCTGCCCGGCATCTGGAACAGCGCCCGCTCATGGTGAACTCTCAATGCCACGTTTGTTGAGTTCGTGAATGAATGAATGGGGTTCCCTCGCCCCAAGATGATGAGGCAGTATGCAGCCCGGCCCCCTCCTCCGGCGGCCCGGAAATGCTGGAGCGGGGATGTGGACACGCTCTTGCACGCCTCCTGGGCTAAGGGTCAGGTGGGATTGTCCCCGGTCTTACAGTGGAGAATTACCTGCCGGGTCGCAGACCAGTTGGCAGTGGAGCAGCCCCGCCCTGCCCGACTTCGCCTCCCTCTAGCCCCGCCCCTCTCGGCCCCACTTGCGCCCCGCCCCCGTCTTTTCTCCACTAACAACACGGATCTTAGCTCCGCCCCTGTGGCGACCCCGTGGGTCATCGTTATTGGTCCTGTTGTAGAATGCCGCGAAGAGACCAGCTAGCTCCTCATTGGCCACGGGTTCTCCGGCGCCGCCGCCACAACAACCGCCACGTGCTCAACTGTGGAGCCTGCTAATTGGCCAGCAGTGTAAAACCGTCCACACCCACCCCTGCCCCGAGCCGGAGGCCCGCCCCCTCCTTCCATTGGCTACCATGCCTAGGGCCCCGCCTTCTAGCTGCGCATCCGACGTGGATTGGCTGAAAGCCGGAGCGAGGCGGGGCTCGGAGTCGGGTTAAAAAGTGGGCTGCGGGTCGCGTCACTAGTGCCTGAGAAGGATCAATGGCTTGGCAGGGCTTGGCGACCGAATTCCTGCAGGTGCCGGCGGTGACGCGAGCCTATACGGCGGCCTGCGTGCTGACCACCGCCGCCGTGGTGAGCCAGCGGGGGGTGGGGGAGGGGGGGAATGAGCGTCGCCACGGTTACGGCCCCGGCAGACGGGGCGAGCGTCGGGCGAGCGGGTTGAGGGGTCCTTGGTTATGGTCCAGGCGGGCGAGGCGACCATGGCCGTGGTGACGACCCCTGACGGGCCTTGGTTCCGCAGCAGCTGGATCTCCTCAGCCCCTTCCAGCTCTACTTCAACCCGCACCTCGTGTTCAGGAAGTTCCAGGTGAGGCCGCCCCGCCCCGCCCCTGAGGCCGCCCAGCTCCGCCCGGCCCGTCGCTCCTGACCGCCTGCCCCCCGCAGGTCTGGCGTCTGGTCACCAGCTTCCTTTTCTTCGGGCCCCTGGGATTCAGCTTCTTCTTCAACATGCTCTTCGTGTATCCTGCGCACGGACCGGGCAGGGCGGGGCGGGGCGCGTGGGCACCGGGAAACTGAGGCCCGCACGCTGCGCTTCCTATACTGAGGTCCAGGTTCCGCTACTGCCGCATGCTGGAGGAGGGCTCGTTTCGCGGCCGCACGGCCGACTTTGTCTTCATGCTTCTCTTCGGGGGTGTCCTCATGACCGTATCCTTCCGGGCTCCCCGAGTCTGGTGTGCTTTGTCCCTGGAGCCCTAGATGACCGCGCGGCCGGGGGCCAGGGAAGGGAGAGTCGTACCCCCAACCTAGGATGCATTGAGTGGCCGACATGTGCCCGGCTTAGCTCCAGGCGTCAGAGCTAGAGCTCATGGCTGTGCGCAGAATACCACAGGGCGATGCCCTGGAGAGTGAGCTCGGCCTGGGCCCTGGGTCCTGAATGCCAGTCAGCCAGGAGGGACTCGGGCGGGGGTGGAGGCTGAGGTGAGTGGAGAGCTGGGCAGGACAGCATGGGACCTGTGGGCCACGGAGTGTGGCCTTGATTCTAATGAGGGAATAGCACATAGGGCCGGTGAAGGGAGGGAGGCGGGGGGAGGATTTATCTAGGAAGTTAGTGGACAAGCCTTGGTGACTAGATGAGGGTGAGGGTCATGTCAGGGACCAGGCTTCGACTTCTACCTTGGGGCTTCCGCTTAGGCTCCCCATCCTTCACACCCCGAAGATTGCAAGCCCTCCCCGCAAGGGCCCTGGGCAGGGCTGAGGCCTGGGAGTGGCCTCCAGGCCCCTTGACTCTGGTGTAGCTGCTGGGGCTCCTGGGCAGCCTGTTCTTCCTGGGCCAGGCGCTCATGGCCATGCTAGTGTATGTGTGGAGCCGCCGCAGCCCACGCATCAGGGTCAACTTCTTCGGGCTCCTCACCTTCCAGGCACCCTTCCTGCCTTGGGTACTCATGGGCTTCTCTATGCTGCTGGGCAACTCAGTCCTCGCGGACCTGCTGGGTGAGCCATCTGCCCACCTGGAGGGGCGGCCCATACCTCATGCTGCATAGGACCTGAGGACGTGAGCCCCCCCGCCCCAGGATCTGCCTTCTCGGCTCCTCTGTTCTTGCAGCCCCTGGAACACGCCAACCCCCAGCTTCATCTTTGGGGTGGCCTGCCGACCTGTGCATGGGGGCAGGGGGTAGTGGTCCAGGGTTCCCGCTCCATGGCCCCAGCTCTTCTGAAGGCCCTGTGTGTGCTGGCAGCTTCTCAGGCTCTCCCATCCCTAGGTCCTTCATGGACAGCTCTGGCCCAGCCTGGACTGGCTCAGTCCATGTTCCCAGGCCTGCCCTGAAGGTGGGCTTCTATGTGAAGCTGCTCCGCCCCTGTACCTGTGGGCTTGGAGTCGTGCAGTGTGGCCTCAGCAGTCCTGACCTCTCCTCCAGGGACTGCAGTGGGCCACATCTACTACTACTTGGAGGATGTGTTCCCCAACCAGCCTGGAGGAAAGAGGCTGCTGCTGACCCCCAGCTTCCTGTGAGTGCTAGAGACACCACCCTCCCCACCTTCCTCAGACCTCTTTACCCCTGGGGGATGGGTACAGGCCTCAGCTCAGCTCAGTGTGGGCCCCCCCACAGGAAGCTGCTAATGGATTCCCCGGAGGAGGACCCCAACTATCTGCCCCTGCCTGAGGAGCAGCCAGGACCCCATCTGCCACCCCCGCAGCAGTGATCCCGTGACAGCTGGGGCCAGCTCTGGCAGGCCTCCACCCCACCTGCACACCCAGCTCAAACCCATCCTGGAGACGCTAGTACCCGTGACCGACCTGAATAAACAGTGACCTGCAGCCTCTTGGCCACACACTGGCTTCCTCTGCCCTGTCAGCTGGGCATGCCCCGGGCCAGGCGCAAGGTGCAGCTCTACTTTCACCAAACCTGGCTGCCCTTTGAGCCCAGCCACAGGAGTGGTGTGGGAGGCTCCAAAGGCCTGGGCTGCCCACAGTGGTCCAACAGAGCTTGGGGCCTCAGTGGGGCCTTGGGCAGGTCCTACCTAGTCCCGGCCTCTATTCCCTGCTGGCCATTGAGCTTGCCAGGCCACAGCAGCCAGGGCTCAGGCCAGTGTGTGGGTGCCCCCTGTCCGTGGCACTTCACCTAGCACTCCCACCCCTTACTAGCAACCCCAACCCTGTCGAGGGGCCTTCTCCCCATTATCCGGCTGGTGCCACTGAGGCTGAGCAGCTAAGGGACTTAGCTGAGGCCTCATAGGGTCCTTCACCCTCCCTGTGGCTCCGGAGCCTGGAGAAGCTTCCACCTTAGCAGAGCCCTGTGATGAGTGAGGCAGACTGGGCAGCGAAGGTCCACTGCAGCCACTTTTAGCTAAGGACCCTGCGTGGGCCCTTGCCTGCTCTCCACAGCTTGGGTCTCTCATTTGTGAAGTGGGTGCCTGGAGGGCCAGCCAGCTTTCCCATTGCCCACGAGCAGTTGGCCTGACAGTTTATTCCTGGGTCACCAGCAGTACCAGAGTGGCACCTGCCCTGTATTATCTCTATTAAGACTGGGGCACACGCACAATTCACCATGTAGGGCCTCAACCAGGCAAGGAGACCCACGTGGGCAGACTGCCCTCACGTACCTACCTCCATCTTGTAGGGTGGGACACTTCATGTTTCAGGCAAGGGTGTGGGGGCCACAGAAAGGAGAACAGGGGAGAGGGGCCCAGGGTCATCCCACCGTCTCTCCGTACCACACGCACCCCACAGGCCAGTGTCCTGCCAGCATCACTCCTCACAACCAGCCTGGGGCAGGGGAGGCAGAAGCTGGCCTGGACCACAGTGTCAGGCAGGATGGAGGGCTCTGTCAATCTCTTACGCACACTGTGGTGAGGCTGGCACCCCAGCGCAGCCCAACGGGACCCCACCTGTGCCCTCTGGAAAGGGCTCTGGAGAGGCCCTGCTCGTAGCCTGGGGACTGAGCACTGGGGTGCAGCACCCAAGGCCATTCCGAGAGCCTGTGCTACTTCATTCAGCCAAGCAGAGCCACGTTGTGGGGGAGGTGCCCCCTGCCCTCTGGGTTCCCCCACTTCCTGTCTCCTGCCTCCGTGGGCCACTGGGGTCTGCTCTTCCATGGCCCCAAGGACTCTGTGGCTAGGGTGGCAGATAGGAAGCTTGAGGTCCAAGGAAAAGCCAAGCACTGTGCTGTGCTAGAGCTGGTGTGGCTGCAGACTGAGAAGTGGGGCCTAGAGCCTGTGACCCTGACCTGAGGACCTGAGACTGCAGAGGGAAGCCCACTGTCAGCTAGGACCCACGTCCCCCAGCCAGGCCCAGTAGCAGGCCGTGGCACTCACCACTCTCATTTTTAGTGACCAGTTGGAGAAAGGAAATAAGACCCATTGCCTTTTATTTAAAAAGTGTTGCTAGCCCTGCCTGGGGCTCCTATAGAAAAACTAAACACAACTCAAAATGAGGCCTCTTTCTGACCCCAGAGACTGAAGAGGGTGGGGGAGTGGGGCTCAGCAATGGAATGTGTGCCGGGGAGGCAGCTGGAAGGCCCCCTCCTGTGCCACCTGGCACGGCACAGCTGTCCCTGCCTCTTCTTGCCAGAAGGTACTGGAGAGAGCGGTGGTGTGATCTTCTGAGCCACTCCAGTGGACACCCATGCCGAGTGGTTACCAAGCTGGGGCAGTATTGGCGAGACGCCGCATCCGCCTGGGGGGAGAGGGCAGTGAGGCAAGGCAGCTACCAGCCAGGTGGCCCACCTTGGGCTCTAGGGCAGCTGGGTACAGGCAACAGGGATGGGAGCCCACCAGCAGGTCACTCAGGTTCCCCCTTTGCCTCGCTCATCTGCTGCCTAGCCCAAAAGTGGCTTGCTCTGCTGCCCTCAGCCCTGCCAGCTCTCTAGGGCCTGAGACCCAGCTCTGGGCTGTGGTCAGCACCGACCTGAGGGCCTTGTCACCCAGGGGCCTGCCTCTGGTACCCAGGTCCCACCCTGAGACCACAGGCCCTGGGAGGATGGAGATGGCCCTGCGCCCACCTGTGGGCAGAGCAGCTGCAGGGGCTGGAGGGTACCTTGTGTTCCTGTCCTGGTCGCGGATCTTCTTCTCCATCTCGGCGTCTGTCAGGGTCTCCAGCAGCGGGCACCACTGGTCGGCATCGCCAGTGTTCCGGATGGCGATCTCCACCGTAGGCAGGGGGTTCTCACTGCAGAAGGGGTAGGGAGAGCAGTGACTGGTTCACACAGCAGCACTGGTGGGGCCCAGAACCACACTGCCCGCCCTACAGATGGAAAGCTGTCCGCCAGTGTTCTGCGGCCATTGCCGAGGCTTGGCCAGGCTCCATCTCCCAGCTCCTTGGAGCAGTCCTCTGCACTAGGTGGCCTAGGGATGCCCCAGCTCCAACACCGGCACCCTGGGACCCCACGGGCCTCTCTGCAGAACACACTCCCAACAGGCCCTGTGTCAGTCACCCCAGCATTGCTCGGCTGAGGGGGAAGGGGCTGCTCACTGGCCGGGGGGGCGGGTCCACCAAGAAAGCAGGTTAGCTGGACTACTCCGGTGCTTGGTGGATCACAACCAGGAGGCAGTATCCACCTGGGCAGGGAAGGAGAGTCAATCACCCTGCTCAGTCCAGGGCCAGGACCCATCAGAGCTCGCAGGCCAGAGGAACAGGAAGAAAAATGGTGGCAGGAGGAATCCTCTGACCCCCTGAGGTATTCATCCCCTCCAGATGCAGAGGGCTGCTGGGCTGCCCATTCCTCAGTGTTCTGTATTGTGGCCCCTTGGCCCACTTCATGGGGCCAGGCTAAGTCCCAGAAAGGCCTGGTTACTTGCTTGGTCAGACAGCTGGTGAGCAAAGCCGAGTTGGAAACTGCATCCCTGACCCTACTCTGCCCTGGGGTCCCTCAGAGACCCAGTGGTCCATGCCGTGAAGGCTACCTGAGCATGCCCCTGCCAGTGGACTGTGCTCCCAGGACGGTCTAGACACCCAGCGTTGGGGAGGGAGGTCAAGAGCGGGCCCAGGAGCACTGGGATGGGGAGGAGGGCGCTAGGTGGATGTCTTCCAGATGCATGGGTTCCAGGAGGGCCTCGGGACCCACTGTCAGCTCCACCTTGGGGATAGAGAGCAGTTCCAGGGCTCGGAGCCTTCCTGATCAGATCACGCCCAGCCCCTGGCCTGGCAAACAAGCCTCAGCATGACCATGATCCTCCCATGGGTCTTGCCACATGCCCGCAAGGATCCTTCCTCTTGTCTTCTGAGGCCCAGTCCCAGAAAACTGCCCTGCTCTACTGCTGCACTCAGCAGGCAGGGGGAGCTCTGGGGGAAAGGGGGTAGATGGCCCCTGGTTGGCCTGCTGCCTGGTGGTTCTAGCCTGTCATCTGTGAAGTGGGAATGATCTTTGCTGCTGTGAGGACTGCCAGAGGGCTACTATGAGTAGCCAACATCCACCCACTGAGAGTACTGAGGGGCCTGGAACCTTCTCACATAGCACCTGCAGCTGGTCCCCCTATGTGCCCACTCCGGGCTCCCTGCTCTTGGGCCAGCCTTGGCTGACCTCCTGCCTGGGCGTGGCTGAGGCTGGCACAGTGGGCTGGTGCCTCCTGGGACTCTCACGGCACCCAGTGCTTGTGAGACCCCATCAGGCCCACATGGGGCCTGCCTGGCAGGGAGACAGCTGCTACCATGTCCCCTCTGTGGAAATGGCCTGGCCTCCTGCTCCTGAAGCTCACCTCGTCAAGTCCACACCCACTAGGCCCAGACACTGAGCGCATGCTGGTGACTCAGAGATGTATGGCTGGGCCCTGCCACCCACCCACCCCTGAACACTGGGGCAGGCCCTTCCTCAGAATCTCCTGATGGCAGCTCTCCAGCTAGTGCCTGGGGTTTGGCAATGTAGGAACCATCCAGCCCCAGACCATCATCAATCACTCGGGTGCTGGCTGCCTTCTGGGAGGGAGACATGAAAGGTGCCACAGCCACAACGAGGGGCAAAAGATGTTTCCATCCTGCATAAACAAGTGCTCGTGAGTGGTCCCTGAGGCCCCTTGTTTACCTCTTTAACTCTGGAAAGATTCCAACCCAGTGGGCTTGTTCTAAAGTAAGAACTGCCTGACCCAACCACATCGGGTGGGCCTGGAGCCAGCATGGAGGCTGACTTGGGCCGTGGGGACAGCGGCAGATGCAGCCTGAGCTCGAGGACCTGGAGGCTGTGAGAGCCGCCCCGTGTCCCCTCCTTGGAGGGGATTCTGATTTGTGGGTCATCCCCACAGCCCTGCAGTGTCCAGGTGGGGACACACACCCAGGCCGGGAAGGGACTGAGGCCTGTGGGGTACCATGATGTTCATGTTCAATGGGATCTCGCTTCCATGACACCACTGGATGCAGCAGGCACTAGATGCAGGCCAGCTGAGATAAACGAGAGAATCGAGTGGAGGGGAAATGGCCTGCCTGCAGCCACACAGCTGGGAGGAGAGGAGATGAAACTCGATGTCCCCTCCAACAAGGGTGTCAAGTCCATTCAGTGGAGGGAACAGTCTTCTCAACAAATGGTGCTCAAACAACTGGATCTCCACATGCACAAGGATGAACTTGTATCCTACCTCACACCACATACAAAAATTAACTCAAACAGATCAAACACCTAAATGCAAGAACTGAAACTATAAAACTCTTAGAGGAAAACATAGGTGTAAATCTTCGTGTCTTAGATTTGGCAATGGTTTCTTACATATATCACTAAAAGCACAAGAAATAAAATGAAAAATAGATAAATTGGACTTCATCAATATTAAAAACTTTTGTGCTTCAAAACACATCATCAAGAAAGTGAAAGACAATCCACAGAATGAGAGAAAATTTTTGGAAATCATACGACTTGTAAGTGTCCAGTATCCAGAATATAAGGAGCCCTGGTAGTGCACTGGTTAAGTGCTTGGCTGCTAACTGAAAGGTTAGTGGTTCAAACCCACCAGCCACTCGTTGGGAGAAAACACCTGGCGATCTGCTCCCATAATGATTACTGCCTGGGAAACCTTCTGTGGCAGTTCTACTCTGTCATATAGGGTCACTATGAGTTGGAATTGACTCGATGACACCCAACAATCCAGAATATATAAAGAACTCTGAAAACTCAGGAAGATACAACCCAATTAAAAAATGGGCAAAAAACCTGAATAGACACTAAATAGACCACTCTCTAAAACTAGAGAGTGGTGATGGCTGTACAATCTATGAATATACTAAAAACCACTGAACTGTACACTTTAGATGGGTACAAGTAGGGCATATTAATTACAGCTTTTAATAAGCCGTTACAAAAACCCACCCACCGTGATGTCAGGCAGGGCTAATGGGCAGAACATCAGGACTAACCTCTTCACCTTGTTCTGTGCAAATGTGACCCTGGCGTCCCCCCACCAAGTTCCTGAGACTGTACCAGTGCCACTGTCTCTGGCCCTCACTCAGGCCCAGATGCCCAGTGCCCTGACCCTTCACCCCCTGCCAGCACCCCTACAGCACATGCTCCTGGCAGGGTCACTGGTGTGAGGAGTCCCGAGGGCAAACCTCTACTGTCTGATCCACAGTTAGTGCCCAGAGATAGGCCGCCTGCCTGCCGCCCTGAGCACCTACCCTGTCCTTCCAGCCAGCAGAGCCAGCTAACTCGATTCATGGTCTTTCATGCTGTGCACTGTCACTACATGTTGGTGGCCACCCCACGTGTCTGTGTCCTCTGGGTGCCCAGCTCAGGAGGGGCCAGAAGACTTTGCCGGATGAAATTCTCCTACACAGGAGGAGCAAGCAGCAGACTCGGCTCTGGGAAAACGTCCAAACACCCCTTTGTCCAGCCCAGCCCCAGGCTATGCCCCGCCCCCTCCTGTCACTCTGTCTCCACTGCCCTGCTCCTAGACATCCATGTTGGCTGGTCCAGCTCTGTCCTCTAGGGGACTGGGGTCCTAGCCAGTTTGCCGTGTGCTCCTAGTTTGTGGCACACCCATTTTCTCCCTTCATGCTCACCCAAAGCCTACTTCCTGGCCTCTCCAGGTCCACCCCTGTGCCCCTACTGCTGAGTGCTGGGCAGTGGTCGAGCTTGGCCCCGGTCCCCACCCTTGGGCACCTCACCTGTCACACACATCCTGTGACCAGTGGCTCACCTCAGCCTACTGTGGACAGTGGTCCTTGTCCTGAGGAGGGCGCCACAATGGGATGGGCTTAGGAATGGGAAGGGACAGACAGGACTGCTGGTAGGACTGAGTCTTCCAACATAGTGACAGAGCCCCAGGACTTAGAACCAAGTTGAGTGGTGCAGGAGTTGTCAAGGTTTACATGTAGCACAAAGGCCAGGCCAGGGCTCCTGGTCCAGGTCCTCCGTGGGCTGGGTGGCTCTCCCTTCTGCTGGGGGGCCTTGAGCAGGCACCCTGTACCCTATGGGTACCACTCACCCTGGGGGGAGGTGAGTGGTGCTGTGGGACGAGTATGGGTGGGCAGGGGTCACACCTTCCACCCCTCACTCTCTGCAGTGGCCACAGTTGTCCCCCGGACAGTAACACCTGGGATGAGTTGGCCTCTGGCCCTCCC
Source organism: Trichechus manatus latirostris (assembly GCF_000243295.1). Taxonomy (NCBI): domain Eukaryota; kingdom Metazoa; phylum Chordata; class Mammalia; order Sirenia; family Trichechidae; genus Trichechus; species Trichechus manatus. The sequence continues at coordinate 1,842,265 of NW_004444093.1, read as the reverse complement.
CTCTGCAGCACACTCCCAGGTGAGCACCCTGGCTGCTGAGACCAGATGCAGCACACAGAATGTGCTGGGCCAAGGTGCGAAGCCCTGCTCATGAGGCCTGGCCAGCTGGGGGGTGCAGGCGGCCCTCCTGATGCCCAAAGGTGATGGGATGCCTGCCTTGGCCCCAGGCAGGCCACAGCCCTCCCACCTTGTTGGCCCCGGCTAACGGGGAGCAACGTGTGTGCCCAGTTCCCAGTGGGCGGCCCTGCTTTCATCTGAAGACCCAAAACCTGCACGCTCAGCACCACCACCGTGGTGGGATGAGGCTCCGTGGCTCCCAGCTCCACGTGGCTAGAATTCATTAACCAGTCACCAAGATAAGGGAGGAATCTGCCTGTAAATCCGGACCTGCCAGCTGATAAGCGTGCAGCGGGAGGCGGCTCAGGAGCCAAGTGGCCTCATGTTGGCCACCCTGGAACAGGCAAGGGCCAAGGTGGCTAGTCAGGTGTCCTAGGGTCAGAGTTGGGGGTGCTGCCCAGGCTGGTGGTCGAGGGAACTATGCAGGAAGGACCCTGCAAGAGGGCTCAGTGACTCTAATTCTGAAGCCCCGAATGGTGCTGGCGGCCACCATGTGGCCAGGTGGAGTTTTGATACCTCGCATCCAGCTGCTTGGAGCAAGACACACTGTCTGTGTCTGAGAGCCCAGAGTGTGGGCTATGACTTGAACGCAGTCTGGGGTGAGGTGACCTGTGTCAGGATCATCCCCAGGACCTATGCAATGTTACAGCCTTAAAAGGCCTGAGGGCGACTCCTGGGGGCGAGTTTGTCCCCAACAGGCTCTTGGGCCTGTCAAACTTGGCACCAGTAAAGAGGGAACAGACGGCACACTGCTCACCTGCCAGAAGCAGGAGGTGCCAGTAGACACCCACTCCCCAGCCTGGCCCTTCAGGTGGGATGCCATGGGAGACCCTGGATACCCACCTCAGCCCAGAGGTGGGGTACTCAGCCACTACGGGCGGAGCCACCACCCTGTGGAAAAGTCATTCCTTCTCTCCTGGTCAGATTTATAGGCAGCAGAAGCACTGTCTCATGGGATTTCTGGGAAAACAAGATGACTCACAGACTCATTAACCATCATGTCTGCAAAGGGACTTGGGTCCTGGCTCCTCATTCGTCACTCTAAGCTGCAGGCCCTGCCCATAATGACAACCACATGTGGATAGTAACAGTTTGACACGTGGCATGAACCCTAACATCATGTTTTGACACAGGGATGCTCAGCACTTCTGTCCTACCCACTCCTAACACAAGCAAGAGCTTAGAGGACAGAGCTGGATGTTTTGAGCAGCAGCCCTGAGTGGGCTCCCCACTCCATGTCCTGATGAGGCGGTGGGCTCCACCACAGTTAGCACTTGTATGCTCAGCCCCCTAAAAGGAACAGGAAGGCAAGGCCCCACCTGAGGAGCCCCTACCCTCTGGCCAATCCCCTAGCACAGAGGACACAAGGCCATGATGTCCTGTTCACACTCCTGCCTTCTCAGCAGGGCTGAGGGTGGGGCCCAGATGGCCTGTCTCTTCCCTGGCACCCTGTCCCTTCCCCGGCACCCTGTCCAGGCCCAGCCCCGCATGGGTGCTCCTCAGATGTTCTCTGACCCAGCGAATGAAGGGAAAGGTGAGAGTAAGATCAGGAAAAAGTAGCCGCTGGGGGAGGCCATGCCGAAGACAGACTCGGCAAGGCCCTCCACCGAAGAACCCTGATGGGTAACAGTTTGCGTGAAAGCTTAGAGAACTGCCACACAGTTGCTGTGGGTGCCAGACCACAAGCCAGGGTGGTGGTGGGGGTGGAGGCGGACAGAAGGCCTCAGGGGTAAAGCCAAGAGGGACAGACAGATGGGACTTGGGGGCTAAGCAGATGTCAGGGGTTCGAGCTCACAGTGACAGAACTCTGATGCTGCTGGCCACCCAGATCCACGCTTCTCTTGACGCAGCCGACCCCGACCCAGGACTTGGAGTCCGGCTGAGCCCAGGTCTCTGGTGGGGTGGAGCGCATGACGCAAGAGCCTGTCTGGGTCTGTCTGTCTCTAGTCTGATGGCTGTGGCCTCTAAGGCGTGACCAGACTGCAAGGCCCAAGAAAGCCCCAGGTACCCAATTCATGTGAAGAAAGAAGTCTCCTTGAGATGCTCTGCAGAGGACAGCGGGAGGGCTGTGTGTCCTACCTGAAGGCATAGGTCTTCTGGTGCCAGCTCAGCTGTCCCCGGATACTGTAGGCGATGGTGGTGACAAACTCCCCGCCTAGCCCCAGCTCCGAGCACAGCTTCAGGGCAAACTTCTCAGGCGAGTTCTCCTTCTCCGACATGTCCCACTCAAACTGGTCCACCAGGGAAATGTTGCCCACGTGGATGTTCAGCTAGGGGCACACACGAGGGTTAGTGTGTCTCACATGCAGCCACCCAGAGAGGCCTGGAGCACATGAGGGCAGCTTCTCAGGCCCACCAGACATGAGCTGAGACCTGAGAGAGGCCCTCCTTCTGGCTGCAATTTCCCCACCTGCAAAATGGGCCTGACCCCATGAACCTCCTGGGACTGCAAAGAGAGGGCAGCCTGAGTCCACCTCCCCTATGCCTGCCCAACTCGCTCACTGCAATGGCCATGCCCTCTTGCCTGCCCTTCCACACACGGAGCTCCTCCTGCCTCAGTGCCTTCATCCTTGCCAGTCCCTCAGCCAGGAACCCCAATCTTCATGTGACCACAATGGCCAGGCAGGACTCAGCTCAGTGTCACCAAGTGCCTGCCTCATCCCTCACAGGACTGCGGAGGGGCTTATGGAGACAGCACAGGGAGCACACGCAGGGTAAGCATGGAGACCATGTCCCCATCCCCACTGTGCGGGGCAAGCATGGAGACACAGGCCCCACTGTGCAGGGCAAGTGTGGTGACGCCGGTCCCACTATGGCACCTGCCTGGTCTTGGCCTGTGTCAGCTTCTCTACCTCCCTTGTACTGCTGGGCTCTGCTCAGTGCCTGACCCACAGCAGTACCCCAAGACGGTCTGCTCTGGACGTGCCTAGCAGTGACACCTAACTGACAGAAGCTGCTGAACACCTTGCTTGCCCTCCATGGTGGGGGGTGCTGCCCCTGAGAAGGCTTCCCAAAGCCCCTCCCCACAGTACTGACCCCAGAGATGGATGGTGCCAAGGCCTTGCTTTATTGCTGGTACCTAGTGTGAAGGCGGGGCGCCTACCTTGATGATGACACGCTGGTCTGATTGGTCCTCCAGGATGCTGTCTGTGGGGTAGGACTCGATCTGCTGCCGGATGGCTGAGGCGATGGCCGGCACAAATGTCAGTGGGTTCAAGTCCAGGTCGTCACAGAGGATCTCCGAGAACATCTCGGGGGTCATCAGCTTCTCTGCAATCAGAAGACGGGACGACTGGCTGATGCTCCAGTCCTGGGCACCTGGACGCCCCCCTTTCCTTGTCTGCCATGAAGACTGGGGACATGAGGGTGGCCCTCATGGATGGGGTTGGGGGACCTGACACGTGTCCTTGCCATCCTCCACTCACATCTCCTCTTCCACGCTGAGAGGTCGAGCCCCCTGCCGAGGGGACAGGCCGGCTGCCCAGTACCCTCCCAGCCAACTTTCATTGAAACACCAGTGCCCGGAGTGGTCTTCCTCTATGACCTGGCTTCAGTGACGCCTTCCCTCGCCTGCTCCTCTGGGGACATGCGCTCTGTCCTCTACTCTGCACTAGCATGTACGACACAGTGCTACAATCAGCTATGACATCCCCTGCCTGCTGCACAAGTCTGGGGGGCAAGGCTGCGGGGTCCCATTTGTACCCTGATGCCCGTCGTGGGCTCTGGTGCTCAGCACACTCTCTAGCATGTCACCAGCTCTCCCACCCAGAGCTCCAGCTCCCAGGCACATTCCTCTCTTAACCTCCTTACTATTATGTTGTTGTTAGCTGCCACTGAATCAGCTCCAACTCATGGTGACCTCATGTACAAGAGAACAAAACATGGCCCAGTCCTAAGTCATCCTCATTCTCACTGGCATGTTTGAGTCTATCAGTGCAGCTCTTGTTCCAATCCATCTCACTGAGAGTCTCCTTTGCCCTCATTGGCCCTCTGCTTCACCCAACATGATGTCCTCCTCCAGCAATTGATCTTTCCTGATGACATGTCCAAAGCAAGTGAGTCAGACAATGTTCTGTTGTGATCCATAAAGTTTTTATTGGCTGATTTTCAGAAATAGATTTCCAGGCCTTTCTTCCTAGTCTTAGTCTGGAAGCTCTGCTGAAATCTGTCCACCATGGGTGACCCTGCTGGTATTTGAAATACCGGTGGCATAGCTTCAAGCATCATAGCAACATGCAAGCCACTACAATGACAAACAAACAGACGGGTGGTGGCCTGTTACAACACAGATGGTTAAAACAAACAAACAAAACTCCATAAAACTCAAGCTTCAAAAAGCACCTGGAAAACCACCTGGCCCAGGAAGTGTCTGCTTGAGGACCTTTATTAACAGTGCGGGAACACACTGCCATGGCGAGGTCCTGGATGCCAAATCTGTGAAAGTGACAACCTGTTACAATGCTCCTCAAGACAATCTACTAGCTTGTGAAGCAGTCCCACCAAAACAAATGCCAGCCTCCTTCCTGATGCCACCCTTGAGCCAGCACTGACTGGGGGTGAGGGGGAGACCGTGGCTCCAACCTTCCACCTCATTCCAAATGCCCCTGCCTCGGGCCAGCATCAACCAGGGACCATGGCTCCGTCCACCACCTTACCACCTAGGAGAGGAACCCCTCAGGGAAAACACCAAGTGGCTTGTGATTTTTCACAGGCCTCCCTCAGCTGACCCTTGGCTCATGCTCACCAAGATGACAAGTGGGGAGGTTTGTACAGATCCTGTAAGTACAGCCACACTGAGAGTGAGGCTGCAGGAAGGGTCTGCAGCTGGACAGATGACAGCAATGTCCCGCTGTCAAATGTTCTAGCCCTGATTTTGTAACCCAAACCTTGAAGACAAGATCACTCTGGAATGAGCTGCAGGCAAGAGGGAGCTAAGAAAGAATTCCTTCAGGAGCAGACAGCACGACCCCATCAACAAGATCCAGGTCTGGCTTTGACAGGAATCTGATCCCACTATTCCCTTACTGTCTGAAAGAAGGCTGGAGACCAGCCGTCCTAAAAGCACCATTCTAGGCCACATGACATGCAGCCAGATAAGCGTTGGCAACTCACGCAGCAAGTAAGAGTGGCTTATTTTGAAGGTTACAGCAAGACACAGAAGTGCTCACATTAAGCACCTGAGCACATGACCTACTTTTTTAAAAATTAAACCTTTTGAGATAATTGTAGATTCAATTGCAGTTGTAAGAAAGAATAAAGAGAAACAAGTGGGACTTATCCCAGGAGTACAAGGGTGGTTCAACAAGAAAATCAATCAATGTAATACACTACATTAATAAACCAGAAAAACCAACCCTGTTTCCACTGAGTCGATTCTGACTCATGGTGACCCTATGTGTTACAGAGCAGAACTGCTCCATAGGGTTTTCTTGGCTGTAATCTTAAAGGAAGCAGACCACCAGGCCTTTCCTCCACAGTGCCAGTGGGTAGGTTCAGACCACCAACCTTTAAGGTTAGTCATCAAGGGCATATTATTTGTGTGATCCAAGAGCCTTCCCACATTAATAGAACAAAGGAAAGAAAACACATTATCATTTCAATTGATGCAGAAAAAGCATTTAGCAAAATCTAACACCGTCTCATGATAAAATCATGCAACAAACCAGGAATAGAAGGGAAATGACTCAACATGGTAAAGAGTGTTCACGAAAAACCCACAGCTAACATCATACTCTATGGAGAAGGACTGAAAGCTCTCCCCCTAAGATCACGAACACAACAAGGATGCTCACTCTTACGACTGCTATTCAACATTGTACTGGAAGTCCTACTCAGAGCAATTAGGCAAGAAAAAGAAATAAAAGACATCGAAATTTGGAAAGAAAGAAGTATAACTACCTCTATTCACTGTTGACTTGAATCTATACCAAAAAAAAAAAAAAAAAATCCCAAAGAATTCACAAGGCTACTACACTACAGCTAATAAATGAACTCAACAAAGTTGTAGGGTACAAGATCAACATGCAAAAATGAGTTGTGTTTCTATATACCAGCAATGAACAATTTAAAAAGGAAATTAGGAAAACTAATCCATTTACAATAGCATCTGAAGGAATAAAATAGCTGAAAATAAATTTAACTAGGGAGTAAAAAGACTTGTACACTGAACACTATAAAACATCACTGAAAGAAACCAAGGGAGACCTAAATAAATGGAAAGATACACCTCCATGGATTGGAAGACTTAATATTGTTAAGATGTCAACACTACCCAAAGTGATCTAAATATTCAATACAATCCCTATCAAAATTCCAAGTCTTTTTTTGCAGAAATGGAAAAGCCAATCCTCAAATTCATATGGAATGGAAAAGGGCCTTAATAGCCAAAGCAATTTTGAAATAGAAAAAAAAAGTAGTAGGACTCACACTCCCTGATTTAAAAATGTACTACAAAGCTACAGTAATCAAAAGAATGTGGTACTGGTATAAAGGCAGACATATAGACCAGTGGAATGGAATTGAGAGTCCAGAATAAACCTATGTATATGGTCAATTGATTTTTGACCAGGGTGCCAAGTCCACTGAATGGGGAAAGAATAGTCTCTTCAACAAATTGTGCGAGGGCAACTGAATAGCCACATGCAAAAGAATGAATGTGGTCTCATATCTTGAACCATATACAAAAGTTAACTCAAAATGGATCAATGACCTAAATGTAAGAGCTAAAACCATAAAACTCTTACAAAAAAACATAGGAGTAATGCTTCAGCCCCCCCCCCTTTTTTTTCTTTAATAATTTTGTGTTTTTGGTGAAAGTTTACACAGCAAATTAGGTTCCCATTTGCCAATTTCTATACAAATTGTTCAGTGACATTAGTTACATTTTTCACAATGTGTCAACACTCTTTTCAACTGCGTTCTGGTTGTTTCTTTTCCAGTGCTCTAGTTTCCCTGCCCCCTTATCTTCTCATCTTTGATTTAGAGTAATTGTTGACCTTTTGGTCTCATATATTTTTAATAGAAAACCGTACTTACAGGTAACATACCTTCTTTTGTATGCCAATCTGTTATTTCACTAAAAAGTGACCTCAGGATAGTTTCAGTTCAAACTTTAAAGAATATCTCAGGGTGACAGTCTCAGAGAATCCTCTACTGTCAAATCGTCCAATAAGTCTGGACTTTTTAAGAAACTGAGTTCTGTTCTGTGTTTTTCTCTCGTTCTATCAGGGTCTATCTATTGTGGCCCTGATCAGAATGGTCGGTAGTGGTTGCTGGGCATCAAGTTCTGGTCTCAGGGTAGATGAGGCTGTGGCTAGTGCAGAATATTAGCCCTGTAGACTAGTTTCTTTTCTGAGACTTTGGTTTCCTTTTCTCTTTTACTCCTGATGAGCAGAGACCAAGAGTTGTATCTTAGATGGCTGCTCGCAAACTTTTAAGACTCCAGACGCTACTCACCTCACTAGGATGCAGAACATGAACTTTGTGAACTATATTGTCATGGACTGAGTTGTGTCCCCCAAAAATACCTGTCAGCTTGGCTGGGTCATGATTCCCAGTATTGTATGACTGTGTTATCTGATGTGATTTACTTATGTGTTGTATACTGTATCACTATGATGAGATTATATGGATCTCCTTATGTGTTTTAAATTCTATCACTGGGACGAGGTTATACTGATGAGGTTGACAAGATTAGTGTCTTAATACAATCTCTGTTGAGATATAAAAGAGAGAAGCGAGCAGAGACACATGGGAACCTCACACCACCAAGAAAGTAGTGCCGGGAGCAGAGCGCGTCCTTTGGACCAGAGGTTCCTGTGCTGAGATGCTCCCAGACCAAGGGAAGACTGATGCATCACAAGGACCTTTCTCTAGAGCTGACAGAGAGAGAGAGAGAACCTTCTCCTGGAGCTGATGCCCTGAGGTTGGACTTGTAGCCTACTGGACTGTGAGAAAATAAACTTCTGCTTGTTAAAGCCATCCACTTGTGGTATTTCTCTGTTGGAGCAGCTCTAGATAACTAAGACATGTATTATGGCAATTGACTAAGCTGGCCCATGAAATTAAGGTCTCAAGCCTTCAAACCCAGAAAACCATTTTCACAAGGTGTTTGGTTATGTCTGAGAAATATCTGCTAATTATGTTTTCTATGGTTATATATGTGAGCACACACATATCTGTACATACATATATATAGATACTTCTATCTCTGCACACGTATGTACACACCTGTACCTACCCATACTCATATATGCCTATACACATACATAGGTGACCATACACTCATTTTTTGGTTATTGTTAGTGTTGCAAAATTATGTATATCATATTCTTTAGCACAAACATTCTTTTCTCCAGTGTGCTTCTTAGTGGCATCATTTCCTTTGGTCAAGCTGTGTCGGTACTTGCTTTTGGCAATGGATTCTTAGATATGACACCAAAAGCATAAGCAGCAAAAGGCAAAATAGATAATTGGATTTCAGCAAAATGAAAAATTTCTGTGTATCAAAGGACTCTATCAAGAAAGTGAAAACACAGCATACAGATTGGGAAAAAAAATATTTGCAAATCATATATCTGATAAGAATACAGGCAGTCCCCAACTTATGACAGGGTTCCATTCTGACAATTGTCATAAGTCGGTTCTGACAAGTTGAATACCTCACTTTTTTTAGTTTTTATTATTATTTCTTTTTTTTTTTTTTTCAAATGAGATAGTTTAATTCCAGGAGGTACAGAATTCAGGGCATAACAAAGACTGAAGAGCAGACTCTGGCAGGATTCTGGACTGGGTTTATTCTGACCACACAGCTAAGATAGGAATGGCTGAGCGAGAAGAACTAAAGAGATGAACCGTTGTATGATTTTTTTTTTTTTTTACAAAAGTTTATTCTTAAATATACAACAGGCTCCAAGACAATATTTTACTCTAACCACAGGTGGCAACAGATGTTACAGCAGGGAATCCAGATGTTTAAAAAGGAATGGAATCAAGGGTCACCATCACTTTAGCCACAAAGTACTGCTTATTTTTTTGCCAGATTTCTTAATTCCACCTGTGGCCAAGGGGCCCTCTTCCGTGGCCTTCGCTTTTAGCTCGAATTTCTTCTGCTCTTCTTTTTGTTTCTGCTTGAAAGCCTTATTTTCCTTGTCCGTTTCCTTGCTCTGCTTCTTGGACTGTTTCAGGGGCTTCTTCTTGCCACCTTCACAGCCAGACATGGCTCTTGCCGCTCCTTCCCCAGCTATGCCACTGGAAGCCGAGCTCCTGACCCCACCTACCCCTCCATTATTATTTCTTTTTATTATCAGTATCTTTACAAATCCAATCTTTGTCTTTGGGGGTTGGCATGAGAATGATAACACTAGTAAATTATGTGCAGTGACACTGTATGTAGTACTTTTACTAATGATAAAAAAACACCACCGAGTTGATTCCAACTCATAGTGACCCTATAGGACAGAGGAGAACTGCCCCATAGGGTTTCCAAGGAGCAGCTGATGGATTCGAACTGCCAACTTTTTTGTTTAGCAGCCAAGCTCTTAACCACTGTGGCACCAGGGGTCCATTACTAACAATGAGATTAAAAAAAAAAAAAAAAAAAAAAGACAGTTGCAGGTACAGTTCATTGTAACTTGAACATGTCATTAAGTCAGGGACTACCTGTATATAAAGAATTTCTACAACTTAACAATAAAAATCCAACAAAGCAATAAAAAATGGGCAAAGGACTTGAAGAGACATCTCACCAAAGAGGTTACACAAATGGCCAACAAGCACATGAAAAGATCCTCAACGTTATCAGTCATTACGGAAATGCAAATCAAAAGCACAATGAGATATCACTTCGTGCTCACTAGGATGGCTATGATTTAAAAAAACAAAACAACAGGTGCGGGTGAGGATGTGGAGGAACTAGAACCCATATCCATTGCTGGTGGGACTGTAAAACGGTACAGCTACTGTGGAAAACAGTCTAGTGGTTCCACAAAAAGTTAAACATAGAATTACCACATAATCTAGCAATTCTGCTTCTAAGTATATACCTAAAAGAACTGAAAGCAGGAACAAAAAAGAGATACATGTAAACCAATGTTCACTGCAGCACTGTTCACAGCAGCCAAAAGATGGAAATAACCTCAATGTCCATCAATAGATGAATGGCTGAACAAAATGTGGTCCATATATACAATGGAATATACTCAGCCATAAAGAGAAATGAAATCTTGACACATGCTATGACACGGGTGAACCTCAGAAACATCATGCTGAGTGAAATAAGTCAGTCACAAAAAGACAAATATTGTACAATTCCACTTACATATTTGGCATGATGAAAAAGTTCTGTAAAGAGAGAGTGGTGACGGCTGTACAATGTTGTGACTGTAATTAATGTCACTGAATTGTACACTTAAAAACGGTTCAAATGGAAAATTATATGTTATATATAGTTTACCACAATAAATTTTTAAAAGAAAGATCCCCTGTACTCTTTACCCAGTTTTCCCCAGTGGTAACATCTCGCAAAACAATGGAATAATATCACAACCAGAATATTGACATTGATACATTCAAGATACAGAACACTCCATCACCATAAGGAACCCTCCTGTTGCCCTTTTATAGCTATGCCCACTTCCCTTTCTCACCCACACTCTCCTTAATTCCTGGCAACCACTAATCTTCTATACTTTTGTCATTTCTATACTTTTGTAATTTCAAGAATGTTATATAAATGGGATCCTACAGTAGTTAACACTTTGGAATTGGCTCTTTTGACTCAGCATAATCTCTTAGAGATTCATCCAGGTTGTTGCATGTATCAATAGTTCATCCCTTCTTATTGCTGAGTAGTATTCCATGTACCAATGTTTATTTAACCCTTCACCCACTGAAGGACATCTGGGTTCTCATTTTTGGCTATTATGAATAAAGCTGCTATAAACATTCATGTACAGGTTTTTTGTGAACGTAAGTCTTCATTTCTCTGGGATAAATGCCCAGAAGTGCAATTGCTGAGTTGTATGGTAGTTACATGTTTAATTATTAAAAGACACCACCGAACTGTATTCCAGAGCAGCTGAACCATTTCACATCCCCATAAGCAACATGGGAGTAATCCAGTTTCTCCGTGTCCCCGCCAGCATTTGGTGATGTCACTTTTTATAGATGTGGAATGATATCTCATAGTGGTTATTTGCATTTCCCTAATGGCTAACACTGTTGAACATCTTTTCATATACTTAGCACCTGCATTTCTTCTTTGGTGAAATGTCTCTTCATGTCTTTTGCCCATATTCTAACTGGATTGTTTGCTGTTTTACTGTTGAGTTTTGCAAGCTCTTTACATATTCTATATACTAGTCCTTTGTCAGAAATGTAGTTTCCAAATTTTCTCCTACCCTTTATCTTGTCTTTTCATCCATTTAACAGGGGCTTTCACAGAGCAAAAGTTTTAATTTTGAAGTCCAAATTGTCAATTTTCCCTTTTATGGACTGTGCTGTGCTTTTGGTATTAAATCTAAGAATTCTTTGCCTAGCCCTAGATCTAAAACATTTTTTTCCCCTAAAAGTTTTATAGTTTTGTGTTTTACATTTAAGTCTGTGATCTACTTTGAATTAATTTTTGTATAAGGTACAAGCTTTAATCAAGATTCCTTTTTTTTTTTGCCTATAGATGTCCAGTAATGTTCCAACCCCATTTTCAAAAGGGCTATATTTCCTCCATTCAGCTGCTTTCGCACATTTGTCAAGTGTCAGATGGGCATACTTCTGTGGGTCTATTTCTGGATTCTTGTGGTGAAATGAGTTCCTTTATGTGGCCCTTTGCCTTGGTTCTTTGGAAACATAGCTTGAGAGAGATTATTTCCCCTAAGCCCTGAGGAATTACCTTTGCCTTAGTTTTCAACCCCAGAGGGTTTGTTACTTTTACCCAGGTTCACTGACATTTAGTGGGTAAGATGTAAATAACCTGTGATTTGATACTTTTTGTCTGGCCCTGGGCAGCAGCCTACCCTGTGTTTGGGATGCACCTTGCAGGGACTGATCAATATATTTATCTCAATGAAGTGACTATAGTCTACCATGCAAATGAAGTGTCTGTGGCCTACAGAGAGGGTATTGGTAAATTCGTGGCCCTGGTGGGAGGGCCATGCCTTGAAACTAAGAAGAGTTTGCTTGTATGTGCAGCCAATCCCACAGAGGTAGGCAGACAGAAGCAGAAGAAAGGAAGAAGAGAGAAGCAGAGAGAAGGAGGCAAGGAACCTCCTAAAAGAGCTGTAACAAGGGTCAAAGGCTATAATACTGAACACAGCAAGAAGCCCAGAAGGGGCCCTGCAGCAGAGTTGGTGATGATGGCAGAAGCCTACTGCTAGGAATGCAGCTAAGAGAGCTGAACAAAACTGCCACGCTGGCTACGAACTGTGTCAGTTAGCACTGGAGAGGCTGGGGGCAGGAAGGCCTGTCCTGAGGGGGCTGAGAGGAGGCCTGCAGAGCTGAGAGGAGGTACGCACGGCAGAGAGAAGGGCCTGCTTGCTTGCATGGCCAAGAGGAGCTGAGAGAGCTGTCCTGCACTGAAGAACGGAAGAATGTGTTCTCCGCCTCAAGGGAGTCTTCTAGACTTTGTCTGCATGCTTCCTGATCCTGATCCCAAGTCGTAGCCTATTGATCTTGATGCTGAGTTGTAACCTGTTACTTCCTTAATAAACCACTTAACTGTATAAGTATGGTCTGTGAGTTCTGTGTGGCCATTGCAGTGGATTATCAAACCCAGCAGAAAAGCAGAGTGCCCCATGGGGAGGATGCCTGGTGTCAGAATTGGTAAAAAGGTTGGAGGTATGTCTGACCTTCACCTCATAGGGACTAACCTTTGGCTGATCTTGATTCACATTATCCCCCCTGAAGTTAGACAGGTTCTCATGCTACTCCTACCATGTCACAGTTCTTAATTCTGTTTCATTGATCTATATGTCTATCTCTGTCAATACCAAAGTCTTGATTACTGTTGCCATATAGTACGTCTTGAAATCATGTGGACTGTTTCCTCTCACTTTTCTTTTTCCAACTTGTTTTAGCTATTCTAGTTCCTTTGCTTTTCCGTATAAATTTTAGAACGATCTTCTCTATATCTACAAAATACCTATTTTTACAAAAATAACATGCACCTTCTATGTCTGTTTGCCTACCACTCCTTCCCTCCAGGAGGTATTTTCATAAGCACCTCTATGCCAATTTTTTTTCCACATGTTGCTGTAAAAAAAAAAAAAAAAATTAGCATAGTGCGTTTATAAAAATACCTTGCAGAGGAGGGAGCAGCTGGCAAACAAACATAGAAGGTGCATATTATTTGTGTAAAAATATGGTATCCTGCTGGGATTTTGATAAAACTGCATCAAATCTGTATATCTATTTGGGGAGAACTGACATATTTATTACGTTGAGTCTTCTAACTTATGAACATAGCACATCTCTCCATTTATTTAGATCTACTTTAATTTCTTTCATCAGCGTTTCACAGTTTTTAGCCTACAAATTTTGCGTGTTTTGACTATTTACGCATATTTTTTTCAGTGTTTGTAAATGATACTGCATTTTTAATTTCATTGTCCATGTATTCATTGCTAGTATATAGAAATGCAATTGATTTTTGTATGTTTATATTATATTCTGTGACCTTCATGAATTCAGTTATTGGTTCTAGGTGTTCTGTTTTTGTAGACAATTCCTTCGGATTATCTATGTAGACAGTCATATCATCTGCAACACACAGTCATGCGTTATTTCTTCCTTTCCAATCTGTATGCCTTTTATTTCCTTTTCTTGCCTTACTGCACTGGCAAGAACTTCCAGTACTATGTTGAATAAGAGTGATGAAAGCAGACATCCTTGCCTTCTTCTCAGTCGTAGAGGAAAAGCACTCAGTCTTTCACCATTAAGTATAATGCTAGCTGTAAAGTTTTTTATAGATGCTCTTTATCAAGTTAGGAGCCCTGATGGCACAGTGGTTAAGAGCTTGGCTGCTAACCAAAAGGTCAGTAGTTCGAATTCACCAGTCACTCCTTGGAAACCCTATGGGGCAGTTTTACTCTGTCCTATAGGGTTGCTATGAGTCAGAACTGACTTGACTGACTTTGGTGTGTTTTTTTAATCAAGTTGAGGAAGTTCCCTTCTATTCCTATTTTTCTGCGAGTTTTTATCATGAACGGGCATTGAATTTTGTCAAATGCTTTTTCTGCTTGATTAATGATGTGATTTTTCTTCTTTAGCCTGTCAATATGATAGATTACAGTGATTTTGTATTTTTGAATACTGAACCAGCCTTGCATCCCTGGTCATGATGTATACTTCTTTTTATACATTGCTGAATTTGCTAATACTTTGTTAAAGATTTTTGTATCTATATTCATGAGGGATATTGGTCTGTAGTTTTGCTTTCTTCTACTATCTTTGTCTAGTTTTTATATTGTAGTAACACCAGTTTCATAACATGAACTGGGAAATGTTCCTTCCTATTCTATTTTCTGGAAGAGAATGTGTAGAACTGGTGTTAATTCTCCTTTAAACATTTGGTAGATTCCATGTGAGCCTGGAGATTTCTTTTTGAGAGTTTTTTAAATTTGTACAGGTTACTACTAAATCCCTTAGTCGTAAGGAGAATGAAGAACACCAAAGACACAAGAAACTATTCGCCCAAGAGACAGAAAGGGCCACATAAACCAGAGATTTCATCAGCCTGAGACCAGAAGAACTAGATGGTGCCCAGCTACCACCAATGACCACCCTGACAGGGAACACAACAGAGAGACCCTGATGGAGCAGGAGAAAGGTGGCGTGCAGAACTCAAACTCTAGTAAGAAGACCAGATTTAATAGTCTGAGACTAGAGGAACCCCAGAAAGCATGGCCCCCAGATTCTCTATCAGCCCAGAACTAAAACAGTTTCCGAGGCCAACTCTTCATACAGGGATTAGACTGGACTGTGGAACATAAAGTGATACTCGTGAGGAGTGTGCCTCTCAGCTCAAGTAGATTCAAGAGACTGAATGGGCAGCTTCTGTCCGGAGGTGAGATGGGGAGGTAGAGAGGGTTAGGAGCTGGGTGAATGGACATGGGGAATCAGGGGTGGAAAGGAGGAGTGTGCTGTCACAGTATGGGGAGAGCAATCAGGGTCACATAACAATGTATGTATGAATTTTTGTATGGGAGACTAACTTGAATGTAAACTTCATCTAAACTACAATAAAAAAAAAAATTCCTTAGTCGTTAAAGGGCTATTCAAATTATCTACTTGATATTCATTAAATGAGTTGTGGCAGTCTGTGTTTTTCAAGAGATCAGTCCATTTTGTTAAGTTGTTAACTTTACGTATGTAGAATTGTTTGTAGTATTACCCTATCCTTTACTATCTTCAGGGTCTGCAGTGATATCCCGTTTCATTCATGACATTGAAAATTTGTGTTTCTCTACTTTTTATCTGTCTTGTTAGAGGTTTGTCAATTTCATTAATCTTTTCATAAAATTAGTTCTGTGTTTCATGAATTTTCTCTACCGCTTTTCTGTTTTCAATTTCATTGATCTCTCCTCTTTTTATTCTGTCCCTACTTCTGCTGCTGTGGGTGCACTTTGCTCTTTCTCTAGGTTCTTGAGGTAGGAACTTAGATGACTGACTTGAGACTTTTCTTCTTTTCTATGGCATGCATTTTAGTGCTATAAATTTTCCTCTCAGCACTGCATTAGCTGTGTCTCAAAGTCTGATTTGTTGTATTTTCATTTTAATTTAGGTCCATATACTTTTTTTAATTTCCCTTGAGACTTACTCTTTATATAGAAGTGTATTTATTTATTTAGATATTTAGAAGTATAGCTCAGTTTCCAAGTACTTTTTGTATATTCCAAATATAGTTTAGTTTCCAGGTATTTGATTCCATTGTAGTTGGAGAACATAATATTTTTAAATTTGTTGAGGTTTGTTTTCTGTCCCAGAATATGGTCTATATGGCATCTGTTCCATGGCAATTTGAAAAGAATATGTATTCTCCTGAGTTTGGTAGAGTGTTCTATAAATGTTGCTCAGGTTCTGCTGACTGATGGAACTGCATTCTTCTATATTCTTGCTGATTTTCTGTCTATTTCTTCTATCAATTATTGAGAGAGGGATGCTGAAATCTCCACTGTAACTGTGAATTTGTCTATTTCTTCTTTCAGTTCTATCAGTTTTTGCTTCACATATTCTCCAGCTCTGTTGTTTGGTGCATAGACATTTAAGAACGATACGTCTTCCCAGTGGACTATCATTATTTAATGTCCCTCTGTCTCTGGTAACGTTCTTTGTTCTGTAGTCTACTTTTTCTTCTATTAATATAGCCACTCCCGCTTTCCTTTGATTAATGTTTGCATGATATGTCCTTTTCCCAACCTTCTACTTTCAACTTGCTGATATTATTATATGGAGATTCTTGTAGATAACAAATAGTATAACAAATAGTTACCCTGCAGATAACATAGTTGGGTCATGTTTTTTAATTTCTGTATTAATTTCTGTATTATAACTGGTATATTGAGACCATTTACATTAATATAATTATTGACATATTAGGGCTTAAGTCTGCCATTTTATTATTTTTCTGTTTGTTTCCTGTTTCTTGTTTCTCCACTTCTCTTTTCTTGCCTTCCTGTGGGTTACTTGAACATTTTGTAGAATTCCATTATGATACATTTACAGTGTTCGGAGTATATCGCTTGTATATGTGACTTATAATGGTCTACTGGCACTGATGTTTACTACTTCAGGTGAAACTCTACCTCCCTTTATGACTGCTACTTTGCACATCCAACTTTATAGCTCTGTGGGTAAGGAAACAAACAGTTCATGATGGGCAGCTCAGGCCACATGGTGACTTGGTGGCCCATGGTTAAGCATTCAGTCTCTGCTAAGACCTAGTAACAAGCCAAAAGCTGTTTCTCAAAAGGAGAGTAGTTACCTGCAGAGGATGGCGTGGCTTTGCCTCATCTGCACTGTGATTCACCAATAGGGGCCTGCTAAGGCTCCAAACAGCATCTCTATCTGCCACTGCCACTTCAAGAACTGTTGGATCAGCTGCATCATATGGCCCAAGTAGCAGAGCAGCTTGTACAGCAGGCTGAACCTGTTGCAGAGCCTTCTCTTGGTCTGGGCCCCACTCAAAACTAGCAGCTTTTCGAGTCACTTGATAAACAGGCTGGAGCAGCACACCCAAATGAGGGATATGTTGCCTCCAAAATCCAAAGAGGCACACTAGGTACTGTGCCTCCTTTTCAGTTGTGGGAGGAGCCAGATGTGATAACATATCCCTCACTTTACAAGGAATATCTAGAAATTTCACTGAGGTGGAAGGCACCTGAAATTCTGTTGGATTAATTTCTCACCCACTAGCACATAAATATTTTACCAATAAGTCCACAGTCATTGACACTTCTTCCTTACAAGGTCCAATCATTATAATGTCATTAATGTAATGGATCAGTGTGATGTCTTGTGGAAGAAAAGGCAATCAAGGTCCCTGCAGACTAAATTACGACATGGAGCTCAAGAGTTGATATACACTGAGGTAGGACACTGAAGGTGTATTGATAGCCTTGCCAGCTAAAGGTAAACTGCTTCTGGTGGTCCTTCAAAACAGGAATGTAGAAAAAGGCACTAGCCAGATCAATACCTACATACCAGATACCAAGAGATGTATTAATTTGCTCAATTAAAGAAACTACATCTAGAACAGTAGCTGCAATTGGAGTCACCACCTGGTTAAGTTTTCGATAATCCACTGTCATTCTCCAAGATCCATCTGTTTCTTGCACAGGCCAAATAGGCAAGTTGGATGGGGATGTGGCAGGAATCACCACCCCTGCATCCTTCAAGTCCTTGACGGTGCCAGTAATCTCTGCAATCCCTCCAGGAATGTAGTATTACTTTTGGTTTACTATTTTCCCAGGTAGGGGTAGGTCTAATGGCTTCCACTTGGCTTTCTCTACCATAATAGCCTTTACTCCACTTGTCAGAAATCCAATGTGGGGGTTCTGCCAGTTGCTGAGTGTATCTATTCCGATTATGCATTCGGAAACTGGGGAAATCATTACAGGATGGGTTCAGAGACCCACTAGACCTACTGAGAGATGGAAATGAGCTAAGACTCCATTAATAACCTCACCACCATATGCTCCCACTCTGATTGGTGAGCCACAGTGACGTTTTGGGTCTCCCGAAATTAGTGTCAGTTCAGAGCCAGTATCCAGTAATCCTCTAAATCTGATTATTTCCTCTTCCCCAACAGTCACTCTTGTAAGAGGTCATAGATCCCTTTGGTGAAGGCTGGGAGAAAAGATTAACAGTATGAAGTTTTGGCAGTGTAATGGGGTCCTTTCTCAAGGAGACCTGGCCTCCCCTTCATTCAAGGGGTTGTAGGTCTTTAAACTCATTCAAGTCTGGGAATCTAATGAGGGGTTGTGACTCTCTATTCCGGCAATTTGAGTTAGACTGGTGTTCACTTGACCTAGAATTCTTCCACTTGTACAGATCAAGTAAATATTTAGTAGATTTCCTATTTCACTCCTAGAAACACCATGACTAAGTAGCCAATGATACAAGTTCATACAAGTCAGATTATTCTGATTACTGCTTTGATTCTACTGTCCATTACAGTAACCACACTCACCTGGTCTTTGTTGATCGGGTGCCGCCACTTGGCCCCTACCACCACAGGGTCCAATCGGCCCCACTGTAGTTGGGTGTCTTAATTCAGTTAGGGCAGTTCCCACTGTCAAATCTGACTTACATAAAATAGCAATCACAGCAGTCTTCAAAGATGCCAGGGCTCCCTTCACAAATTTGTTCCTCACTGTTGTGGTAAAAGGTATGTCCTCTGGGTACTCCATGTGTGGGTCTGTGGATCTAACCTGATAAATCCACTCTAACATGCCAATTTCCCTAAGCCTTTGGATACCTTCTTCTACCCAAGGCAGGTCTGGTACTTCAACTTGATTTAGTATAGGCCACTGTGTAATCCATGCTTCAGTAACCCAACCAAATAAAATATTAGATCCTTTCCTACCCTCTCAAGCTGAAACACTGAAGAGTCTGCTTAGTGAGCCCATATCAATAAACTCAGACTGATCCATCTTTGTGTTCCCTGCACCACTATCCCACATCCTTAATAGCCATTCTCACACATATTCCCCAGGTTCTGTTTGTATATATTAGAAAACTCAAGCAGTTATTTTGGAGTGTAGCATACCTTCCCCAGGTCACACTTTGTACTTCACCTTTTGAGGCTCACTGGGGCTTAAGTCTAGTTATAGGTCTAGAAGCCAAAATGGGTGGTGGGGATGTGTTTTTAGGACATTCAACAATGTCTTCTAAGGCATCTGCCTCAGGCAATGCTCCAGGCAATGACTCAGACAAAGGCTCTTTAGATACAGCTGGGTTAATCTCATCCGATAGGGGTAGAGGGGCTAGTGGTTTTACTGGAGACGTGGCAGTAAGAGGGCTGGTTCTGTCGCCAGAAGTGATTCCACGGAATTTAGGGGCTCATTGTCCCAGCTTCCTGATTATCTGCCCATATGTTCCCATCCCAAGTTTCAAGATCCCATTTCTTCCAATCAATGCCCTCACTTTAACTTCAGACACCAATCAAGGCTGGGAGTTCAGTTGGCATTGTAATTCAGCCACCGTTACAATAAGAGTGGCTTCTAGACCTATAACTAGACTTAAGCCCCAGCAAGCCTGGGTTTGGTTTTTGGCAATATCAGCTCTGTTACTACAAGAAATAAAGCTTTGTTTCAAGGCACAAGTGAAAACTTTGAGGTCGTTTATGAGGTGCTTGAACGTTGACTCTGAAGCCCTGAGCTCATCTCTTTCTTTCACTTTGTCCAGCGAAAACAGGATGAACCAACCAGCTTCCTTATACTTCTCGTTATGATAAAACCCTAGAAAGGTGTCAAGCATGCGATCACCCAGAGTCTTGCCTGTCACCAATACCTGATCTATTGGTCGCGATATTTTGTGTATTTCTATTGCCACCTCATGCCATGGATTAGCAGTGCTCTCTTTACTACTGGTAGCAGTCATCAACATCTTTAAGATTAACCAGACTTGAGATCAATTTAGAAAACTCATCCGTACAATACTGTTTCTGTACGACCACTCTTGGTACCAAATATCTTAGGCTGGGATCTCTAGAGAAGCAAAACTAGTGAAGCGTCTACACATAGAGAGAGAGAGAGAGATTTATATCAAGGAAATAGCTCATGCAGTTGTAGAGGCTGAAAAGTCCCAAGTCCGTGGGTCGGGCTGGAGGCTTCTCCTGACTTATGTAGCTGCAGGGGCTGGCGAACCCAAGATCAGCAGGTCAGACAATAGGCCTCTGGCTCACAGACTGTGGAGGCTGATGAATTCCAAGATCAGCAGGTAAGCTGGCAGGCTGCTGGCTCGCGGACTGCGGAGGCTGACAAACTTCAAGATTGGCAGGTAAGGTGCTAGCTCAAATCACAAGAACTGGAGGTCAGATGAACAGAAGCCAGCTGCAGAATCCAGAGCAAGCAAAAACCCACAAGCCTTGCCAGAAAGTTCACCTATATTGGATGTAGGCCACACCCCAAAGGAAATTCCCTTTCATATGACTGGCTACTCACAGCAGATCCCAGCATGGAGGTGATCACATTATTATATGAATGGCAAACTACATCATAACTGCCAAACCACTGAGAATCATGGCCCAGCCAAGTTGATAAACAACCTTAATGATCACACTTGGCATGGATTTCTTTGGGTTTATCCTGTTTGGGGGTATATTCATCTTCCTGAATGTGCCATTTTGCTTTATTTAAGTATCCAAGGTAAGCACGTAGACACAAATCTCTAAAATCTTGCCTTCTGAAACAATGTCCTGCAGTGTAGACCCCTGGGAGGCCCTGATTACCTTTTTGCCTGTGTGCTGGAACAGAGTCAAAACCTTTTCCTGAGGCAGCACATGGCCGTCTCCTTGGATTTGCTTGTCTCCTTTCTAGGCGAAGATGGTGTCTATGTAGGCACCTGTTCTTGTTAGACAACTCATCCTTTCTGGAGAATTTTAATACTCCCCTTGCTAAGGTGACTGTGAAGGCATATGACACCACATTTCACTAGCAACTCAGATAAGATACATTTCCAGTCCTTTCCAGAGAAGACAACCTTGAACTCACTGCAAACCAAAGCCTACCAAAAGCTTGAGACAAATTCTAGTAATGCAAGTTTGTCTGAAGGACATATAGTCCATTCATGTGTTCAACTGGTGCTGTTTCACATTTTTTAGTCCCTCTCCCCTTTGTGATAAAGACTCTCGTGACCTCCTTTAAGGTTATTTGAAATTTCAAAGTAAATTAGATATGACTAAAACCACAGCAAATCAATAGTAATTCTGAACATGCTCTTTTAACTACCACATCAGGGGTGCAATCTCCTAATCACCAGTTAAGAATCATGGCTCTAGACACTCTAAATACCACGCTGGGCAAAGGGAGAATTTGCAGAATGACACCATTCTGGTTCCTCAAGAGTGGCTTGTACTAAATTACATTCTAGGCATGATTACATTTTAAACAAGGACTTCCTGTGAGGAACAACCGGTGAAATGCTGGTCAGGAGAAACAGAATTATACACAGTACTGAAATCCCCACAGCCTTCGTGAAGAGGATATGGTATAACATAACGAAGCCTGGCGTCCCTCATGAACTTCGCCATGCTATGATACAAAGTGCCTGGGGACAGCCAGAGGAAGCTCTAGTCCCTCCAAAAAGCCCGATACCACCACATCTCAACAAGCGCACACATTCCTCCCTCAGGAAATCTCCTTCTGGGTAAAAATGCTATAAGCACATATGTTACTTGCATAGAGATGTCTAATATCAGGAGAGTATTAAGAGACCTCAACTTGGTGAAAATACGTAGGACAATACTTAAGTGATGAAAAATAAAATAAAAGTACCATAATTGCAACATTTAATATGGTTGCATGAAGAAGTGGCTGGCAGGGAAAATGCAAAACTGAAAATATTGTTGGGGTGGTGAGATTCTGGTGATTTTAAACTTTTATTCATTAAAAAATGATATTCACTATTTTTTGTCTGAACATAAATATGTTCACTGTAAAAGTCTGAAAGATTCAGCAAGAAAAGAAAGTAAAAACCCCACACAATCCTCCTTCCCAGATGGGATAAGCCCTCTACACTGTCGCAAACCCACAGCCTCTAACTTTCCTGCTCTGCATTTGTAGGCAGTTAGACTCTGGGAGCCCGGGAACACCTGGGAGATGGAACCCGACCCCAGACCTAAAGAAGAACACGCAAAGGAGAGAACACTGAGGGTGAGAGAAGGCTCTCCTGCCAAGGGCGGCAGAGAGGTGAGAAGCTGTGTGTGTGGAGTCGTGGAAGAAGAGCAGGGGCTGATGTGGCTGAGGATGTGTGTGGGGAGGGCCAGGTGGCTGAGCCTGGGTCTGGTTAGCACCACTGTCATCATCTGAGCTATGTGGACCGCCAGCTGGCCACTCCCCAACAGCCCTACACAGTGAGGAAACAAACCAAGGTTCATGTGCCCAGCCCATAAGAAACAGGTAGAACCAGGATTTAAACCCAGGGTCCACACCCTGCAAAGCTAGGCCACAGTGCTCTGAAAGTCACATTCAGAGTCCAGAACCGCCTGACAGGTTGCCAGCAGGAGAGGAGCCTGTTTGCATGCAATACCACAGTGGCCAGGTCTGGGCCCACAGCCCAAGCTCCCACATACCATTCATGTTCCAGGTGAAGGCATCCCGCAGCTTCTGCCCATCGATCTCCATGTCCAGCCGGATGGGGACCAGCACCTCAGGCTGGGATGCATTCTCATGGATGACAGCAGGGTCGTGATCGTCGAAGCTGGAAGTGAGAGATGGCAGCAACACTCAGCAAGGCGCCGTGTGGCGCTGCTGCATAGGGCTCCTGGGATGCGTGTTTTCAGGCTCCCTCTCTGCACCAAGACCAATGCCGTTGGTCCCCACAGACCTGGCTGCAGGAGAGCCCACTTGTTAGAGACATGCTCAGCAGGGGCCAGCCACATCTAACGGGGTGGGAGGGCTGTAGTGACCACCGTCAGCCTATCTGTGGTAAGTGCCGCTTGGACAGGCTGCTCCACAGACACACAGGGGACAGAAAGGCTGCTGCTGACATAGGCAATGGGAGTGGATCTAGATCCAATCACAACGCAGGGGTATTTAGCTCCAAAGTAGGCCAGACTTCCAAAGAAAACTTAGAAAGGGAAAGGGTAT
Source organism: Trichechus manatus latirostris (assembly GCF_000243295.1). Classification (NCBI taxonomy): domain Eukaryota; kingdom Metazoa; phylum Chordata; class Mammalia; order Sirenia; family Trichechidae; genus Trichechus; species Trichechus manatus. Next base: position 1,818,845 of record NW_004444093.1, on the reverse strand, counting down.
TTCCAGAAAAGGAAATTGCCAGCAAAGGCCAAAATGCAGGAAAACAGGAGCTGCTGAGGGTACAGCAAGCCGACCACAGAGGAGGAGGGGAGACAACACAGAGCGCACTGCGGATGCTGCTGGAAAGCCATGCAGCGCCACAGAGCAACTAGTGCTCATCTCCGACTATGGACCTGTCTCCACCCTGAGGGAGCCCCAGATGGACTCTGAATGAGGAAATGACAGGCCACATCTGTATCTCAGGAAGGATCCTGAATGAGGAAATGATGGATCACATCTGTATTTCAGGAAGACAAGAGGGAAGACTGGAGGTGGCAGGTTGGTCAGGGGGTGTGTGTGGGAGAGCAGGGGTAAACCTAAGAGTGTCCGCGGAATAAAGAGGGCTGAGAGCTGCCCTCAGAGCATCGGAAACAGATGACAAACACAAAGGAGAGCACGCTACACACCAGACACGAGTGGCGTGAAGAAGAATGAAGCAGGGAGAAGGCAGAGTGCCGGACACTGAGCAGGGAAGCTGCGCTGAGGAAGTGACCTTCGATTAGAGGTGGAAGGGAAGAAGGGGCAACCCAGGAATACAGCTTGAGCAGGGTGAATGGCGAGGGGGAGGCCTGAGCAGGAGCCTCTGAGGTGGTAAGGGACTGACATGCCCAAAGCACGAGAGAGGGCCAAGAGCTGCAGCAGTGGAACAGGCAGGGCCTACAGCCCTGGAGGACTCTGCTCCCCTTAGAATGAGGCAGGGTTCTGGAAGGACTCCACATGGAGGAGGAGCAATGCCATCTGCCCTGTGCCTAAGAGGCTCATGCTAGCTGCAGGGCCAAGAACTGACTGGGGGTGGCAAGAGGAGGGCCAGGAGACCAGTGAGAGGTGTGGGGAGCTGGACAAGGTGGTGGGAGTGGGGGTGACGCTGAGCAGCCCGAGTCCAGATACACAGAAGGCCGAGCAATAGGAACTTGCTGAGACTGGATTTGTGATGTAAGAAAAAGACGGGTGTTGAGTAAGAGTTCAGTATTTTTGGCCTGAACAACCAGAAGGATGGAATTGCCATCTCTTGAGATGAGGAAGTCCATAGGCAGTGGAGACGTCACATAGACACTTGGGTATGTGAGGATGGCGCACTGGGGAGGTGTCTGGGCCAGAAACTGAATGTGGGTATGGTAGGCTGAAAAACGGCCCCCAAAAGGTATCTATGTCCTCATCTCTGGAACCTGTGAATGGTACTGCAGATGGCAAAAAAAAGAAGGGGGGCCTTTGTAAACATGACTAAGAATTTTGTGATGGAGAGATTATCCTGGATTATCCAGGTGGGCCCTAAATGCTATCACACATGTCCCAGTGGAGAGAAGCAAAGAGAGTTTTCACACAGAAGAAGAGGTAAGAGATTGGAGAGATGCAGCGACAAGACCAGAAACGCCGGCAGCCACCAGAAGCTGGGGAAGGCAAGGAACAGATTCTCCCCTGGAGCCTTCAGAGGGAGCAGGGCCCTGCCGACACCTTGATTTCAGTCCAGTGAAACTGACTTCAGACTTCTGACCTCCAGAACCATGAGAGAATAAATTTCTGTTGTTTAAGCCAGCGAGCTTGTGGTAATTTGTTATAGCAGTTCCAGGACACTGATGAGGTGAAACTCACACGAGTGGCATCTAAAACCACGAGACTGGCTGTGGCCAGCTCCTGAGAAACTGAGGTCAGAGAAAAGGGCCCAGGACGGTGTCCCAAAGAACTCTACTTGAGGTGCTGGAGAGATGAAGAGAAAAAAGCAAGAGACAAAAAGCAGGCAGAGCCAGTGAGGCTGGAGAAAGTCCAAGACTATGCTGAGGGAAAGCATTCCAAGGAGGAAGATGGCAGATTTTTGGGAACACCAGGTCAGAGCAGAGTCCTTTTCTGAAGAGGAGGACATGAAACCACATTCAGAAACTCAGGCAGCATTGGTGAAGTAGCGTGGCCCTGCCTTGCCAGACGGCATACTCACCAGAGAGGGAAGGTCCTTTTCTTGTCGCGGCCCATGCGGTTCCTGTTGATGGTGGTGGAACATGGCACAGCGTCCAGATGGTGGGAGCTGTTGGGCAGGGTGGGCACCCACTGGCTGTTCCTTTTGGCTTTTTGCTCCCTGGGAAGACATGGGAAACCGTCCCCTGCCAATCAGCCTGGGCAGCTGGTACCACTGACCCCGCACTGATGCGGGGTCAGGGGACACTGCTGCACCCTGTCTGGCTCCTCTGCGCACCCTACTCAGTGCAGGTGTCCATCCTCCCAGCTCCCACCTGTCAGTCTCCAGGTCCCTGGGGACCTCTGCACACCTGACTCAGTGTGGGCATCCATCCTCCCAGCTCCCACCTGTCAGTCTCCAGGTCCCTGGGGGCCTCTGCACACCTGACTCAGTGTGGGCGTCCATCCTGTCGGCTCCTACCTGTCAGTCTCCAGGTCCCTGGGGGCCTCGGCACACCTGACTCAGTGCGGGCGTCCAACCTCTCAGCTCCCACCTGTCAGTCTCCAGGTCCCTGGGGGCCCCTCTGTGTACCCGACTCAGTGCTGGCATCCATCCACCCAGTGCACACCTGTCAGGCTCCAGATTCTTCAGGGACAAGGCTCCAATGTGCCCAGCAGAGCAGAGCAGCCTGACCTAGCCCAGCACATGGGACAGATGCTAACCCGTGGCCACAACGTAATATGCTAAGTGCCACGATGGCTCGTGAAGGAGCAGCCTTCCCCTCTGTGGGAAGGGACGCTACAGGGAAAGCTCTGGAAGAGCGGACTCACACGAGCCTTAATGCCAAGCATGAGTTCATGGGGAGGACCAAGAAAGGACAGGAGTTGCAGGCACAGGGAGCCCAGCTCAGTAAGGACATAGCAGGGCCAAGGCTGAGAGAGAAAGGTCCGACTACAGGGTCTCCCACACCCTGTGAGAAATGGGCTGAACTTGGCGGACATCCCTGAAGATCTGAAGCAGGGAGGGATGTGAACACGCTGCTGTTTTATATGAGAGCCATCCTGAGATGGGTCGGGAAGGGCTCCCGGCTGCTAAGCTTCCAGACCAGCAGAGGTGAGAAGATGTACTGGTAATGCCTTCTAGAAAGTGATGCTTAAAGTCATTTACATAACCTATGCCCCATAAAGGGCTCACTTTTTTCCTGGAATTACAGCTTGCTCTTATGACTAAAAAACACCTGAAGCTATTCTAGACTGAGCTTCCGTGCTGGGCTCCTTCATCACGCTTGGGGTCTGTCCCCCCTGGAGAGACTGTGAGCAGCACGAGGGCAGTGACTGCTTAGTTCATCCTTCTACCCCGACACCTGCACAATGTCCCCTCTAATTACTGTCACAGTTCAGAGAGTGACACAGGCCGACGGACCCCCTGCCAGCAGCAGAGACCTGCCTAGGTGCTGGCCCTCTCGCCCTTTTCTCTCCAATGATGGGGGCTACCTGTACCTCAGATAGGAGGCCCAAAACCACCCTGCCTGTAGGCTGGGCAGGGAGCATTCTATCACGTCTCCTGGACACAGGCCTGGCTTTGATCTTGTGACCAGAGACCTGAGAAAACAGGGAACCAGGAGCTTATCTGGGTAAGGACTAAGAGCTGGGACAGCAAAACCAGGTCCTCATTACAGCCTGCCTGGGCTATGGTTCCCAATCCTGGCTGTGCAAACTCGTTAAGAGGGCAAAATTTTAAGGAGTCAAGTCCTGAGCCCCACTCAGACCAGGTGACCCCCCTCTGGAGCAGGGCCGGGAATACGAATTCTTCACAATGTCCACATGCGATTCCGATGCAGCAGGGCCACACTCTCTTTCCTCACTGGCTCCCCTCCTGGAGCCTGGAGCTAAGCCCACCTCAGTAACTGTCTCTCATGTCCAGTTGGCCTCCACTCGCCTGGCAGCCATTTCCAGTAGACAATGCAAGCTATGTCAGACATGGCGAGCACGCGTGACAACACACACAGCTGGACACGGGACAGAGAACCCGAGTCACATGATGCAACTTTCCTTCTACTGCAAGACCTTTTCAAGACCCCTGCGGGGTGTGTCTGACTGTGTCGCAACTGCCTGGCAGTGGGTGTGGTGGTCGCTGGTCCCTCATTGGGTTGAGCCGTGGGACAGCGCTCCCTGTTCCCGTCAACCTCAAGCTGGCACTGCCGCTCTGCCGTCAGCAGAACAGGACTCCACTCCCTCAGCTGCTCCTCATGCAACACCATCCCCACGAATGTACTTACAGCCTAGAAGCTCCTAGCTGACTGTGCAGACTTAAAAGCCACCCTACATGCACACAATTTCCTGCAGGGGCTCCTCAGGGAGGGGCCGGCCACCCTGTGTTCTCACCACATCCCTCAAGGACAGAATCTGCAGAGCACACGTCTCCAGCATGGTTTGGCTGGATACCTGCCACCTTTTGCTTTCTTTTGCAATCACAGAAATAATCCAATAACAAAGATGAGGGAAAATCTGGAAAGAAATGATCTTCTACAACCACATCTCTCTAAGCAAGAATTCTTTTTTTTTTTTGCTTAGTGCTCCCTGGGTTTTGTGCATATAAATGCTTCTTTTCTTGAGAGCAAGAAGTATAACGGAGGTAGGTACAGTTCTGCATTTGGCTCATCTCACAGGACCCAGGTTTTGGGTCACTGCAGTGTCTACCTGATGAGAACATGACGGTTACAGCTTAGCTTGTCAAGGGGCTGTATTTCACCGATGTGGCCATTCCCTGAGGCTGCATGCTCAGGCTTCATATGTTTTCCACTGTTATTCACAAGCTGCAGAGAACATCTGTGTGTGGAATCTGTGGTCAGAGAACACAACACTGTCTGATGTCACAAAGCTTTATAAAGGGCACACCATGCACAGAGCCACAGAGCTCTGTCCTTTATTTGCCGCTGGATTTTTTTTACTTCGAATTTTTCAAATGCCACCTGGGGTCAAACCTTCACCCTCGTGTTTGTTATTCCACCCACTAATCTACTGGGGTAACTGGGTTTTTCTTGTACATCTGATTGAACAGGCACTCAATATAACACAGCAACTTCCCAATCTGTCGTTTGCTTTTTTATTTTGTTATAGATGCTCTTTTAAAGGCTCTCCATTTTTATGCATTCAAACCTATTGTTTGTTTCTTTCGTGAGTCTACCTGCACCACTACATTTTCTGACAAGTTAACTGAACTGTCAAAGCATTCCCAGTGACTCACCAGCACCAGGACTTGGCTTACGTTTCTATAAATTCCAAAGACATAGAAGACACTTAGAAACCTGTTTAAACAACTTGTGTGCTAAGCGGGTGAAGTGTTTAAAAGTACATGCCTCAGTGGGTTCCCAAGTATGGAAAGGACAGTGTGGGTACCCAGTGCTGACCTGCCCAGTGCTGTACCTGAGGTAGGTGGGGGGCTCCGTGCTAATGGAGACAGCCTTGTACTTCTCGTCATTGCCATCCAAGATCTCCTCTACCTCAGAGGCCTTCAGCAGGGTCACACTGGTGGCCAGTGTCGTGTAGCCGTGATCTATAACCAAGAGATACTGCTTCAGTCAGCTTGCAGGGGGGTAGGAGGGAGGTCTGGCAGCAGCCAGCAGTGAGCACAGCATATCAAGGATCCTTGCATGCAGAGCGCAGGGAGAGCAAGGTGTCAAACCCACTACTGCCCAGCGCCAGCCTCTTCCAAAAGGGCCATGGGGTCTGAGGGCTTTACACACAAGTCCTACTGGTGATGACCCCTTGGGTTTGTTTGGGCAGAGGGCGGTAGAGGCAGCTGCACCAGCAACAACCGCACAGCACAGCAGTGGGGACCCCAGACTCCAGAACATGTGTCCCTGGGCCCTCCTGGGAGAAGGTAGCCCAGGGTGAGACCACCAGTGCCCAGAGGTTTGACACCGCTGTGATCCACAACACGAAGCAGAGTGGAGGGATGGGATGAAAGATGGAAAACACTTTCTTTTAAAACAAGAGACCAGGGAGTTTGAAAGAGCTGCTCCACACCAAACATGGGTTCCTAGGGACCAGTTGAGGTGTGCCGTTTGAAAGCAGGGCAGGTTATAGCAGACCTCCCCAAAGCTCTGCAGGGGACCTCCATCGGGAGCCACCACCTCTGCACAATCCAGCCTGGTTCTCTGGAGAAATGGCTCAGTTACAGGGAGGTGTTTCCACGCATAAGGTGGAAATGTTGTCACCAGGACCTCACTTTGGACATGCAGAGAGGAAAGCAAAGCAGGGCGTTGCTGTGTTAGTGGGTAGCGCTCCACTGGGGAAAGGACAGGGACACTTGTTTAAGGGTGTCAGTGGAAAGGTTACAGCAGCAGACGAAAAAGCAGCTCTAGCTCCTGGCTTAAAAGAACCACTACTTTGTCCACAGTGGACAAGTCCACAGCTGCACCTACGGACAGAACCAAACTGCACAGACTGCAAAACCATGCATATGTGCATGTGCATGCATACGCACGCACACACACGCACACACATGCACACGGAGCTGCGGGGCAGGCCTTTACCCAAGGGGCCGGGCAGCTCTCTACAAGGCGCCTCTGCTTAGTAGGGGCAGCCTCACCACTTGTCAAACACTGCTCTGCATCCATGCCCATCTGTACCCGGGGGTCTCTCAGGGAGACCCCAGTGTTGAAAAAGCACCCCTTCACCCTGTACAGAGCTGCCATGGCCCAAGGCACACTTGCTTCACAAGTGGTGAGCAACTCACCACGAAGCAGCACACACCCTGCCCTGGCAAGCCCAGACATGCACATGAGCATGAGCACTGCTGCCCACGATGTGGCGCTACAGAGTGGAGTGCTATGAAAAGCAAGCGGTGAGGCCCCAGGGAAGTGGGCGGTAGGGTCACCACCCACTGCTCAGGCGGCATGGAGGATGACGATGTCGACACACCATGCGGATGGCAGAGCATCACAGCATTCCTAAAACATTTTGAGACCATCATGTCTTCACGGCACCTGCTCCCGGCCCTACCCCACCCCCTGCCCCCACAGACCCATCTGGAAAGACCTGCATACGGCCACACTCTGCTCACTGAGTGCTTTCTCACCCACCGATGGTAGCTGGCAGGGCAGCACTGCCCAGGGACGCCCGGGCAGCACCAGACTAAGCAAGGTTGCAGTGAAGACACTCTGGAGTGAAAACGTTTTATCTTGATGACATAAGCGAGTGGTTTTGAAACAGGTTTACAAACCCTCGTGAAGACGCACCCTTAGTGTTAGGTTTTGTTTTTTTACCATGTGACGATGCAACTATTTTCTTCCTCTCTTCCACAGTGGCTAGCCGCCTCCAGAGTGAGGGGTATCTCTTGTACAGAGAACCTCGGAACATACGGAGGTAGTTTCCCACCTGTGAGTAAAGCAAGAAAGGTCACTATGAGGGTCGTGCCTTGACGCAGAAAGGAGGTCCTGGTGCAGGAGCTCCACTGGGCAGAGTGACAGACAGGCGGGCAGGCCTCGGGCCAGCCCCCAGGTGCCAGCCTTGCAACGGTGATAAAACCCATGCCGCTAACATCAACGGCTCAACCACTGTGCACATGTGGCCCGCAGTTGCAGCATAAGGCAGGATAACATCTGCTTTCTGATAACAGGACCAAGTTCGAAAGGCCTGACCAGGTGCCAGTGGAACCGCAGTTTCCCCAGAAGGCAGGCACCCCAAGCTAACCATGATGCTCGCCAAGATTCTGATTTGGAATAAAGATCTCTGGCACTCTCCAAAAATGTATGGCCTCTATGACCTTCTTTTAAGAAAGACTTTGACATTTTTACAATATAATAAACATCAGAAAGGTTTCTTAATTTTAGACGGATGCAGAATAATTTCTCTCATGGCCCATGTTACTTAGTTTAGTAACAAAACTCAAACCAGGGATACCAAAGGAATTTTCCTAAGAGTTAAAAAGCATTTATTGGCATTCGCTAGACTGCTATATAAATTACTTCCCTGTACAACAGCTTCAGTTTGTTTGTCCCTATAACCAAACACATGACTTCCTTCAGGAGAAGAAATCCATCCCTCAAGTTTTTATGAAGAAACCCCACTGTCTTACTGACTTCTCAAAAGTTATCACTCGGAAAAGGTCCTCAAGGTTGAGAAGGGAGAGTGTTGTCATGGGGTTGTTAACCAATGTCATAAAACAATATGTGTACTACCTGTTTAATGAGAAACTATTCTGTAAACCTTCATCTAAAGTACAAAAAAAAGTTTAAAAAAAAAAAGTTATCACTTGGAGCCCCCACCCCTGCCCTGTGGCCAGTGGCCTGGGGGCCAGGTGCTGGCTCCCTTGGAGACCTTGATCACCTTCCTTTTCTGGGTACCTCGACTCCTCTGTCAAAGGCACAGCACTGCTGAACTCTGTTCCACAAAAGACCACTGCTATGACTTTTCCCACTTTACTTACCCAGCATAGTATATTTATTAAGTAAAAGCTAGTTTCTCTATATTTCACGAGTCCAAGATGTGTATACGCATCAACCAGAACCTGTGCGTAGCACAAGCCCCTCCTGCTCCAGACAGAAAGCACAGAAGCCAGCCACCGAAACCCCTGCCTTGTGAGCTGGTGCCACCCAAGGATAAGTGCAGAATTCTCATGAGATTTTTTGAAAAGAAACTGACCACAATGCCCCCCATTACTGCCCTGCAGGTCCCACGGGACTCTGGGACCCCTCAGCCCCTCCTGAGACCCCTTCAGAACTTAGGACACTGGTGCCATCCCCCTGGGTTTTCCCTGCAACAGCCCTGGCGCTCTCTGAACCCAGGTGTACCAACTGTCAAACGAAGGTACTGGGCTCAGTGATTTTTCAGGGTCCTCTCAGCTCTGTGACCAGGCCTGGTGACCACAGCCACCTGTACATGGTGAGAGGATAAGGACACATACAGCTACTGCAGATGCTGCCTAAGGCAGTTCCACAGGGTGTCACACAGGGGTGCTGGGCGTGGGACCACGGTCGGCCTGCCTCTCAGAACACAGAGGCTGTTTCTAAGGCAAGGGGTCCAAGGGCCTCCAACCAACAGTCACTGGAGCTAATGGATATCCACAGATAGCATTCTGGCCTTGAACCCTTCCCCAAACACCAAAGGGCTGATGCTTGTTAAGCCTGGCCCAAGAGTACAAGTGTAGGCCTCTCCTACCTAGGTCTCTACAGTCTGGGGTAGGAACAAAGGGACCCTCATGAAATCACTATCACTCAACAAGCTGGGCCAGGAGCAAATGGGCTGAAAGAAAAGACTGTTGTGAGCTTTCCAAAAACCTAGAGTGTTACATGGAAGGTCTTCCAGACGCTATCCGAGCATCTTACTGTACAGATGAGAAAAGTGATGTAGACGGAGGAGGCTAGAACCAGGGCCCCGATGGTCTTCCCACCTGGCTGTTGCTTCTTCCCAACTACTTTGCTCCTTCAAATAAAAGGAAGCTTTTTTCTCAAAAGGGCCACCCAATCCAAGTCAGGGCCATTGTTGTTGTTGCTAGGTGCCATCAAGTGGGTTCTGACTCATAGCGACCCTATGTACAACAGAGTGAAACACTGCCCAGTCTTGCACCATCCTCATAATCGTTGCTATGCTTGAGCTGCAGCCACTGCGTCAATCCATCTCATAGAGGGTCAGTGAAAAGCTGACCCTCTACTTTCGCTGACCCTCTACTTTACCATTAGGTCAGGTAAAGGTTTGTCATTAAACAGCCTGCACAACAGCACATACGGAAACTCCTTTCTGAGCTCTGCATGCAGGTGGGCACTGAGGGTCCTTCTGAGCAGGGAGAGATGGACAGAAACTGGCTCCCTGTCCCCAGCTAAGCTTTCTTTGAACAGTTGCACTCACATGATAACATGAAGAATTTATTGCATCCTGCCCTTCCTGTTTTATAAAAATTGGTGAAACATTAAAGTTCTGAGGCGACTGACAACACTGGCCTCATAAACTTGATACAACTAAGACAAGACGGGAGTCATGAGGGGTCCTGACAGCCTCAGTGTGACAATCACAGGCTTGATTCTTTCACGCTATGCTCAATGGTGAAGAAAAGGAACAAAACTTTTAAAAACATGAATGAGATGTTGGACTATGACAGTGCAACCTGCTACAAGGAGAGGAAGCCCTTGGCATTTTGTAATTGTGTTCACTCTCCAGGATCAGCACTTACCTCGTCACATAAGAGACTCAACGGTGTGACATTTGCACCTGTGAATTTTATTTATACTCATGAATTAAAGAAAGAAAAAAAGAAATATATACTAGCTAGGTACTGGCTTTCGATCAGGAAGGACTAATATAAGGCAGTTTGGCAAAACTTAATATACTTAGTAAAAACCCCCATCAGAGGAACAGTTGTAGGCTTTTCCTAAAGCCAGTCCTCCAACTGGCTCACAGTGCTGTCACTTGTAAATGAGGATTAAAGGATAGAACCTTCCCCCTATAATAATTCAGGTCAGCCTGTTCACAAATCTCCAAAGTGCCAATTGCTTCTGAAGTGCTGAGAGATCTCTGCTCCTACAGGGTCGTTATGAGTCAGAATCGACCGATGGCAGTAGGTTTGGTTTGGTTTGGCCCACCTCCGCGGCAACGAACACAAAAAGGGAGGAGCGCTTACTAAGCCCCCGTTTTCCAATCCGCGATTTCAGGATCTTAGATGGAACAACGGGGGCAAGGTGCACATGAGATTGCCAACATCTCAAAACGTTTAAGGGCAACAGTGCAATCCCCTCATGCACCGCAGGGGCTAACCAAAACATCCCTTTTCTTTGCGTATTGGCTGGCGGTAGACCAGCTTAGCGAGGTCCAAGTGGCACCTCTAGGGCCTAAGCCCTGGCAGCTGGGTGAACCCTGGAGCAGGAGGAAACTTAAATTCTGAACGCTGAAAGCCCGGGGCGGAGCCTGGGTAGACCACACCCCCGAAAGTCCTCCCCAGGCCCCGCGCGCGCGTCCGTCGCGATGAATGGAGACGCGCGCCCCCCGTGCGCAGACCCGCCCCGGGGCCTCTCGCAGGGCGGGGTAGGGCGAGGACGCGCCGCGGTACCTCGGAGCCGATCATGTAGAACTCGCCATCATCCTCCAGCTGGAACTTGACGGGCTTCTGCCCGAAGGTCTTGCTCAGCGCCATCATCATCATTGCGGCGGCAGAGGTGGGCGACCGGGGCCGGGCTGCGAAAGGCCAAGAGGGCAGAGGCGGGGCCGGGACGCGCCGCGCCGAGGGGAGCCGAGGCCAAGAGGCGAAAGCTGGGCTGGGTCGGGTGCTCCCGTAGCTGTGGACCCCTCAGCCGCCGCCGCTACCACCGCTGTCTAGGCCCCCAGCCATGCGCATGCGCGAGCGTTGACGCTTACGCGCGCGCCACCGCCCGGACAAAAGATCGGGGCGCCCCGCCTCGGAGTCCTTAAAGGAGCCGCGACCCTTTTGTCTTCCGAGCTGCCTCTCAAAGTCCTGGTGTAGAGGAAAGCTTCTAACAGACAGAAATAGCAACTGAGGGCCTGACTCGGGCGGTGGCTTTCAAGTCTCACAGGCCGGATTGGAACTCTGCCCAGTGGAAGAGGAGTGAAGTGAGGCCTGAAGGCCAGGAGGAGGACAGAACTGTATCTGGAAACCTGGGAGTGCTTTGTGAGTCTAGGCCAGACTCAGTTTCCCCACCCTGAAATGCAGTGCTGCTGAGAAACTAAGAGGGCTCATGAAAACAGATATGCCAGGTCCACACCCACAGCTGGTTCTGCAGCTGTGGCAGTGGGTAGAATGACAACACTGAAGTCAGTGATGGCATGAGCAAAGGCTGAGGGGCCTGAATGTAGCTGCATTTGCTTTGGCTGATGCATCAAGTGAGTGTCGGAGGACAGTGTAAAAAAGTAAAAACTGCACACTCTGTTAAAGAGGTTTATTAAAGGCAAGATAACATTTTGTTGTTGTTAGGTGCTATGGCATTGGTTCCAGTTCATAGTGACCCTATGTACAACAGAACCAAACACTGCCAGGTCCTGCACTATCCTCATGATCGTTGCTATGCCTGAGCCCATTGTTGCAGCCACTGAGTCAATCCATCTCATTGAGGGTCTTCCTCTTTTTTGCTCGCTGATCCTCTAATTTACCAAGCATGATGTCCTTCTCCAGGGACTGCTCCCTCTTGATAACGTCCAAATTATGTGAGATAAAGACTTGCCATCATTGCTAATAAGGAGCATGCTGGCTGTACTTCTTCCAAGACAGATTTGTTTGTTCTTTTGGCAGTCCATGGTATATTCAATGTTCTTCACCAACACCATATTCAAAGGTGTCAATTCTTCTTGGGTCTTCCTTATTTGTTGGCAGCTTTCACATGCATATGAGGTCAGGAGCAACTTAGTCCTTAAAGTGACATCTTTCTTTTTAACACTTTAAAAAGGTCCCTTGATGGCTAACAAACACATAAAGAAATGCTCACGATCATTAGCCATTAGAGACATGCAGATCAAAACTACAATGAGATATCATCTCTCCTCAACAAGGCTAGCCTTAATCAAAAAAACACAAAATAATAAATGCTGGAGAGGTTGTGGAGAGACTGGAACACTTATACACTATTGGTGGGAATGTAAAATGGTACAACCACTTTGGAAATTGATTTGGCGCTTTCTTAAAAAGCTAAAAGTAGAAGTACCGTATGATCCAGCTATCCTGCTCCTTGGAATATATCCTAGAGAAATAAGAGCCGTCACACAAATAGATATATGCACACCCATGTTCATTGCAGCACTGTTCACAATAGCAAAAAGATGTAAACAACCTAACTGCCCATCAACGGATGAATGGATAAACAAATTATGGTATATCTACACAATGGAATATTACCCAATGATAAAGAACAACGACAAAGCTGTGAAATATCATATAACATGGTGGAAGCTGGAACTTATTATGCTGAGTGAATTTAGTCACAGAAGGACAAATACTGTATAAGTCCACTATTATAACAACTCAAGAAAAGGTTTAAACACAGAAGAAAACATTCTTTGATGGTTACGGGGGTGGGGAGGGAGGGCAAGGGTTATTCACTAACTAGATAGTAGATAAGAATCATCTTAGGCGAAGGGAAGGACAGTACACATTACTGGGGAAGTCAGCACAACTGGACTAAACCAAAGCTAAGAAGTTTCCTGAAGACAATCAAGTACTTTGAGAGACAGAGTAGCAGGGGTAGGGGTCTGGGGACCATGCTTTCTGGGGACATCTATGTCAATTAACCACTTGGAGTAAAGGAGAACGAAGAACACCAAAGACACAAGGAAAGTATGAGCCCAAGAGACAGAATGGGCCACATAAACCAGAGACTTCATTAGCCTGAGACCAGAAGAACTAGATGGTTCTACCACCAATGAACATCCTGGCAGGGAGCACAACAGAGAGTCCCTGATGGAGCAGCAGAATGATGGGGTACAGAACTCAAATTCTAGTAAGAAGACCATACTTAATGGTCTGACTGAGACTGGAGTAACCCCGGAAAGCATGGCCCCTGTATTCTCTATCAGCCCAGAACTAAAACAATTTGCAAGGCCAACTCTTCAGACAGGGATTGGACTGGACTATGGGACATAAAGTGATACTCATGAAGAGTGTGCCTCCTAGTCAAGTAGATACAAGAGACCAAAGGGACAGCTTCTGTCCAGAGGTGAGATGGGAAGGCAGAGAGGGTTAGGAGCTGGTTGAATGGTCATGGGGAATTGGGCGGAAAGGAGGAGTGTGCTTTTGCAGAATAGGGTGAGCAATTAGGGTCACATAACAATGTATGTATAAAAATTTTGTATGGGATACTAACTTGAAATGTAAACTTCATTTAACTACAACAAGAAAAAAATAAAAAGGTCCTTTGAAGTGTGGCCAAGATGGCGGAGTAGTCAGACATTTCTGGTGGTCCCTCTTACAACAAAGACCTGAAAAAACAAGTGAATCGATTATATATGACAATCTAGGATCCCTGAACATCAAAGGCAAAGTTGAGAAATCAGATTGAGTGGCAGGGGGAGGGAGAGACGGTTCGGAAGCAGCGAGGAGTTGCCAGAACTTAGGCCTTCAGCCCAGATCAGCTCGGGGGTGAGCGGTGAGGCAGGCAAGCAGAAGCTATCGAGAGGCGTTTTCCATATTGAGAGAGACCCAGCAGCATGGAGTCTACTTGGCCATCCAGAACCAGCGACAAGCAGCCCTCAATTGGCGAAAGTTAAGTATTTGCCTCTAGCGTAACGCGTGTATCAAAAACACCCCCTTTAGCGAAAAAACTCTCTCTCATTTACCTCCCTGCTCCCTGCTCTGCACTGGGTTCAGGACGGCTTCAGCGATTGACGAGTCCCCTGGGCTGGAAGTAGGACCCGTCGTGTGCCCTGAGCAATTCTCCCAGCCTTGGAGAGGGAACAAATTTTAACAAATGGGGAGAAAATAATCTGCTGTCTCCCCTAATCCAGGAACTCAGGGTAGGCACAGTTCCTTTGCCTAGGCACAGGCATAAGGGATCCATGGACTTTGAGTGCCTTTACCCCTGTGTAGACTTGTGTGGGCCCGTTTCAATAGCGTAGGCCCTCATTACTGCAGTACAACAGGGTATATATACTGAAGTCTAACTTCAACTGTTTCAGCTGTGAAGTGGCAGGTTCGTGATATTTGACACTGCTCTTCCCATTAAGCAGGGTCTTCACCTACCCACATCAAGGGCCTGAGAACTGGTGGCTCCACCCATGCCACCTAACTACCTGCTACAGGGCCCCAAGAGTAAGAGGTGCCCCCAAGTCCTTACAGCCAGCAGCATTGGGTACTCTTAGTCCAGCTGCAAAACCCACCCACCTACATGCTCTAGGGAACAGGGACTTGCTTTCCTCCCAGACACTCGAGGGCGGCCATCGGCCCCCTACCTTGCTTAGTGTGTGTCCCCCTGCTGCAACTGGATGCCTGTGCCTACACCAATCACCCATGCCTGTCTAGGACTGTAGGTGAGAGCCTGCACCACACACTTCGTGGCTGACTACCTGGACCCCTGAGCTGAATCCATACAGGAAGAGTGGGTGGACTCCTGCACTGACATACTTAGTGGCAGTTCTGGCCACCTGGTGGCAGGACATTAGAGCTTCAGGGGCACCAGTGACTGGGCTAGCTCACATGAGCAGCCTATTTGGGAATATCAAAACAAAACAAGAAGCTAGGACACAGTAAGCAAACAAAATAAATAAATATAATAACTTATTGATGTCTTGGAGACAACAG
>NW_004444093.1:1801220-1802615 GCF_000243295.1 Trichechus manatus latirostris | reverse complement strand
GAAGTCACAAAAATAAATCAAAGCTAAAACATTGAAAATAGGGTAACAGAGATGTCAATACGTAAAAGATGACAACATGAAAACAAAATGGACTAAAAAATGTAGACATAGATTTTTCATATGGAGAGGAAGTCAAGGTGATATAAAGAAATAAAAGACTGGTATAAATTTAGAAAAATAGGGGTAAATATTAAGGTAACCACAAAGGAAACTAACAATCCTACACATCAAAATAAAAAACAAGACAAATATAAAGACTCAGCAAATACAAAATCAACAACAACGAAAAAGATGAAAAGAAAATACACAAAGAAGAATGACTCAGGTCAGACAATTAAGTGGAACAAAGAAACTGTGAACAGCACACACAAAAAGACATCAAAATGACAGCACTAAACTCAGCCCTATCAATAATTACACTGAATGCCAATGGACTAAATGCACCAATAAAGAGACAGACAGTAGCAGATTGGATAAAAAAAAAAGATCCATCTATATGCTGCCTACAAGAGACACATCTTAGACTTAAAGACACAAACTAAAACTCAAAGGATGGAAAAATATATATCAAGCAAACAACAATCAGAAAAGAGCAGGAGTGGCAATATTAATCTCTGAGAAAATAAACTTTAAAGTAAAATCCACCACAAAGGATAAGGAAGCACACTATATAATGATTAAAGAGTCAATACACCAGGAGGACATAACTATAATAAATATTTGTGCACCCAACAACAGAGCTCCAAAATACATAAAACAAACTAAGAGCATTGAAAAGAGAGACAGACAGCTCCACAACAGTAGTAGGAGACTCTAACACACCACGTTCGGTGAAGGACACAGCATCCAGAAAGAAGCTCAACAAAGACACAGAAAATCTAAATGCTACAATCAACCAACTCGATCTCATAGATGTATACCGAACATTACACCCAACAGCAGCTAAGTATAGTTTCTTTTCCAGCGCACATGGAACATTCTCAAGAATAGACCACATGTTAGGCCATAAATCAAGCCTTAACTAAGTCCAAAGCATCAAAATACTACAAAGCAACTTTTCTGACCATAAAGCCATAAAAATAAAATCAATAACAGAAAAATCAAGGGACAAAAATCAAACACATGGAAACTGAACAACACCTTGCTCAAAAACTACAGGGTTATAGAAGAAATTAAGGATGGAATAAAGAGATTCATCGAATCAAATGAGAATGAAAACACATCCTACCAGAACCTTTGGGACACAGCAAAAGTAGTGCTCAGAGGTCAGTTTATAGCAATAAATGCACACATCCAAAAAGCAGAAAGGGCCAAAATCAAAACATTAACCATACAACTGGAACAAGCAGAAAGAGAGCAGCTAAAGAAGCCCTCAGGCACCAGAAGAAAGGAAAT